>NW_026557283.1:0-25425 GCF_029017545.1 Prosopis cineraria | reverse complement strand
ATAATGGTGGCAGTAGCTCTTCAGGTTTGTAAATCATCTTTTATTGGACTCATCTTCTCTTCCTCCTCCTCCGTTTGCTGAGTTTGTGCTTTTGTAAATTAAGAACAAAAGAAAGAAAATTGCATTTGGGTTTTGTCTCTAGGCAACCATTAGTTGATGGAGTTTTTACATGATATCAGATACCTTAAGATTTTTTCTGAAATTTTATGTTATTGATTATAGTTACCTCTTCCTTGATTGCTGGAAAAGTGGACGGCTTTGGAATATTACTGACCATCACCCAAAAAAAAAAAACAAAAAACAAAAAAAGTCAATACGTGGGAGACGGGATGGCTTATTTAATTCTGTTTTTTTATCGTGCCGAGCGCACCTCTCTGGGGGAGGTCATAAGAACCTTTGGGATTCCGTCGAATGGATAGTTTACCATTGTAATCCACTCCGGCAGTTGCACTTGCACTTATTTTAATGTTAACATTGCGGGCAATCCTGAGATTAGCTACTCATGATTGGCATGATTATACGCTAGGATATCCGACTTCCTAGGAACCAGGCAAAGGACTAATTCCTTGTCGTGTAAGTAGTCAACTTTGAATATTAAGGAAGTCAACAGGGTTGACAAATGCCACTGAGGATGTAATGCTGTTAAATTAAGGGTATCCAACTTCCTAGGAACTTAATTTGTTTCTTTAACTTTATTCAAGGTTTCATTTTGATTAAGAGGTTAAAGGGCAAAACACCTATCAACTTTTTCTTGTGGCACCCAATATCCTTAAGTGAATAAGGGTGCAAAAATACTCCTAAACTGGCCTTAATAGGTGCAATTTCCCTGGACCATTAAAAGGGGCAATCATCTGTTAATTTTATTGGGTGGGTCCTACAATCATGTTTCCTTCCCTTTGATGTGTTCCTTTCTTTCTCTTCTCTCTGTGGTTCCTTCCCTTTTCTTCTCTCTCTTCCTCTTGCTTTGCCCCCCATTACTCATGGGCATTCCACCATTGAGGTTGTCAATACTAATTTTGAACAACCATGTTGTCGGGGGAGCGATCTACCTTGAACCTTGAACTTTGGTGAGTAGAGAGGGAGAAGGGAGACTTGCCGATAGAGTCAATGGGGTTGTGGAGAGTGAGCTCCCCAGGTCTTGTACGCATGGCTTTAGGCTTACAATGGGAGGTGAGAATAGAGAGGAAGAGGAAGGTGGAGACGAGAGAAAGTAGAGGGGTTGGGGTGGCAAGCTTTGGTCATGTTGGCAGTCATGGGGGGAAGTGGACGGTGAGGAGGAGCAATTGATGTTTCTTGTGCTTGTGTTTATGACTTTTCTTTCTCCTTCTACTCTTATGAGGAGGTGGTTTTTGCATGTCTTCATTAGGTGCTAGTGTCTCTGCCACCACCGCTGGGGTTAGTGTTACTGTGGCCATCAATGGTGAAGAAACATGTGATGGTATTATTGGTGCTTTCTTTTTAGGCGTTGGGGCTGGTGCTATCACTCCCTTCACAGTGGTCTTCCTTTTATCCAAATTCTCTGGTTTACTTTGATTTGACTTGAAAATGGCTGATATTGTACAATATAGATGTGGTCGATGAACTTGAGCAACGTAGACTCTTTAGTTGCTGTGAAATTGCGAAGATTGTGAATTAGCGTTGGAAATCCAAATATAGACTTAGGCGTTCAATCCTCTCAAGCGGGACTTCTTAGTCTATACTGAATACGAGGCTTAGCTTGATGTGGTCCGGAGACTCTGCAAGAAGTTGGTGGTGTTGCATGAGTCCAGGAGTCAAGGAAATGGGAAGAAGAAGAGGAAGAAGTCCAAGTCGGATTTCACTTGCGTGTTGAGGATTATGGAGATTTATGAGTTGGCTTTGAAGCAGTGCAAAGGTGATATTAATCTATGGTGGTGAGGGAAAGAGAGAGAGGAGAGAGAGAGAGAAGGGGAGAGAGAGGAGAGGAGAGAGCGAAACAGAAATGTTGAGGCAAGTGAGGGATGAGAGAGAGATAGAAAAGAAGAGGAGAGGGAAGTGGAAGGCCTATGGGAATTTGACCACTTGGCATGACTATGGGATGCATCCTAAAAAAAATAACAGACATTTGCTCTTGTTAACAACTCGAGGAAAATTGCAGCTGCTAAGACTAGCTTATGGGTATTTTTGCACCTTTGTTTACTTAAGGATACTAAGTGCTCTTGGAAAAAAAATTAATGGGTATTTTTGCCATTTAACCCTTTAATAAAATTAAGGTGTCTTTTCAATCTTCTAACCCTAACACTGATCATTTCATTGACAAAAGATGTTAGATAAAATATTCTCAAATATTGACATATTAAGTTTAATTTTTCAAAATAATATTGATTGGCAAAAAAAAAAAAATCATAAATTGGGACTAACAATATTAAGATTAGAGGACAGAAAAGATATTTTTATAAAATTAGGGGGCCAAATTGAAACTTTATATAAAGTAAGAGGACCAAAAGCATACTTTTGCTGATGTCCTTTTATCTTGTCATTAGCATGTTGTAAAATGATTAAATGACTGTATAGATACTAATATCATTTTAAAAGGTGCTCTTTGTGTGTGTCATTAGCTCTTTAAAAGTGCTATGTTATGATTTCAAAAAGATACTAATGTCATTAGTATCTTTTAATAGATACTAATACCTTTAGCATCTTGGATGCCTTATGCTAAAGGGCTGATTATTAGTGCAACTTTATGTCACTTTGCCTTGTGTGCACACGTGATTATTGGATTTTGCGTTTTCTTTTTTTTTTTTTATCTTTATCATGTCTTCTACATGCTTTTCTTGGTATATGTTCCTTCAAGGATTTTGCGGTTTCTAGACTGTCTAGTTGTGAATCAGCAATGATCTTTGTTCTTTGCAACATTAATTATGATTAACTAGATGTGGGGCTTGTGCCATGAGCACTAGGGTACTCATGTTTCCTACTCTTGCTCAGGCGTTTCTGGGAGAGGGTTGTGTAAAGTGAGCACATTACCTGTAGAAATATCACATACTGATAAATTGGAGTCAAGTTCAAGTCAGTCTAAGTTGGAAAGATCCAAAACAGAGAGACAGAGACATCTATGGCCTGAGGATGCGGCACAGATTTTTGATGAGAAAATTCCTGTCCAACAGAAGGTAATTCACTGTGATCTAGAAACTTTTGGCTTTCCCTACTCTCTTCCCTAGTTTCTGAGCATTCTTTCAACCCCCTTCCAATGGCTAATTGTAGGAGTTTTATTAGCTAGTAGCTACTTACTATTCTGCTTCAATTATTATACAACTGTTGGGTATTCTAAATTGTGGAGTTTTGACAATCTTTTTTTAAGCATAATTGGTTTTCTTGTGAGAAATGAGGAATTCTTTGGCCAATAAAAATTTCATTCATTGGAACCTTATGAACTCTTTGTGTGAAAAAAAAAAATGGTTAACGTTAGTTTTCAAACTCACGGTGTAATTTTTTCACATCATCATCATCATCTTATATTTTAAGCTTATAGGCATGAACCCTCAGTTGAATTTATAATTGTGCAGCTTAAATTGTTCAACAGAATAGCTACTGTAAAGGGTGATGGGACAGTAGAATTTGATGTCCCAGGAGACGTAGAACCTGAAGCCCTTAGGGTTCGATCCAAACATGTTGATAATGTAGTTGATGATGATTCACTTGATGCAACAGACCTTCAGTACATACCTCCATTACAGATAGTAATGCTTATTGTTGGCACACGTGGTGATGTGCAACCATTTATTGCAATAGGCAAACGATTGCAGGTATATCAAATTTTGCTTGTCCTTATATTTTTATATGATTTTTTTCACCCCCTTGTAGAAGTTGTGAGAGTCCAATTCCAATGGTTTAAAAAAAATGTTGTTCATACTTCATAGTAAGACGTTTTACTGAATAAAGAAAGCACCTTGCATCAACTGATGAAATTGGTCCCAGTAGTGATTCCTAGAAGGCTTAGCCTTGGGGTTTCAAGATGGAATGCTGACACCAAGTCCAGAGCATAAAGAAAGCGCCTCATATCAACATATTGCCACCTAACTCCTCTCAAATCTAAAAGAAAATCAGTGATAATTTTTTGAATTTGCTGGAAATGTATGCTAAAATATTGATAGTTCTGAATATTCTAAGTTGCTTCACAATTATTAGTAGCGTTGTGAAAACTTGGTGTTCAGAAACCATTGCCTTAGGCTTTTTCTGTGATTATGGGATTCCTTGGAGCCTTTTTTGAGCTTCATTTGGATGTGGATGTGTTATATATTTTTTTAATTTCTGTTATAATTTTTGTTATCTGTTTTTGAATAACAGATTGAGAGAATTTCCTTAGTTATTGAGATTTCTCTTGATCTGATTTAATTGTAATCACTCTGTTATGAGGAAATAATATCAGGAGAATGCCTAGGGAGGGTTGATAGAGGCTTCCTGGTAGAGCAGAGAATAAGGCCAAGCCCATCAAGTTGTCTATTTAAGGGTCTATTTGGGTAATGTTCAAAAGTACACTCAAACCACATTTGGAATGTATGTTTGCCAAATCTAACAAACAGTTGTATCCTTGAAATGGATTTTTGTCGAATATAAATTGAAAATCAAACACACACTAAATCTTTTTTTGGACTCGTGATAGGGCTACCTCCTTAAATTCATTTTTATTTTGACCTCACAAAATTGAGGTACTTCATATCATTGGATTAAATTTAAATCTTAAATATGTGTTTGTACTTTAAAATTATGATTTGTATTACTTATTTTGGATTTTAGAACATTTTCATTTGTCTTTAAAGCATAAATATATAATTTTATAATGACAAACTTAATTTTTAAAAAATAAAAATTAGGCTCTTAGACCTGGTCTTGAGCCCAATCGATAAAGGTAGGGCTTGAAGAAATAGTCAATTATTGGGTAATAGGACTTTCATGCCCAAACCCATAAGGGTTATGTCTATATGGGTTGAGCCTGCTTGTTTCCTCACTCTACTTCTTGGTGTCATTCACTCTGAAAACATGTATTGTGAGTGTCCAATTATTCTTTCATAACTTTCATGCTATAAAAACATTTGAATTGGCATATCAACCTTCTTTACAGGTGATAACTGAGTTAGATGACACCTTTGATATTTATGCATTTACTGAATAATCAATTACGTGATTCTATTGGCAAATGAACTTCACCTTAATGCTTCTTGTATTCTTTATATCTTATCTATCGTGCTGCTTAATAAAGTATGAGCAGATAAAACTTTGGTGTATGTCACTTGTAGATTGTCAAGGCTAAGTAGTCATCCCGTTGGTAGATAAAGGAAATTACTGCTGCAATTCTCTTGGTTTACAAAAGGAAAGACTATATTAGAAGAAAACAATGCATTGCAGGCAGACATAATTCTCCTTTTCTCATTTTTATGATCTTCCCAGCAAATTTTCATCTTACCCTTATTCTGTTTTAATTCTCTTATATGTCTTAGTCAGTCCACGTTGTAGTGTCCTGAAGTACATGCTTTGGCTGCATTTTAGCAGGTCAAACTTCCAAAAATTATTTTAGATTGGGATGCAACATTGAAATGATACTGGGTGTTTCATGTCTTAATGGCATTTGAAAGTCTTTGTTTAAACTTTTGCCTGATATTATATGCTGTCTTGATTATTGCTCCGCTTTTACAGCTTGAATAAATGCTATTACTCCATTTTCATTCCTAATTGCTGCAGCATTTGTTCTTTGCTACCCAGGTTAATGCTTTGTAATTATCTCCTTCCTTGCACAAAGGTTTTTACTAGCTGCTAATTGATATTGAGTATACTTTGATACGTTACTCCAACTTCTATTGGTGAAATATATTTGCTTATTAAATTGTTCAAATAACTATCTTACAGAAAATTATGTGTCCAGTGAAATTTGAAGTTATAAATTTTCGGTTTTGTTGAAGATTCTGAGTTAAAATTTGAGGCTTTTATATGCATTTATGTGCAGGACTATGGTCATCGTGTTAGATTAGCTACTCATTCAAATTTTAAGGAGTTTGTCCTGACAGCTGGCTTGGAGTTTTATCGTTTAGGCGGTGATCCAAAAGTCCTTGCTGGTTGTATGTACCATAAACCCATGTACATTTCTACTAAATTATCTGCGTGATCATTGTTTATCAGTCCTCCTGCTCTTTGTGTTTTGGTTTTGTATTTGTGGTTGAAACTGGTTTAAGGGTATTTTCTGAAGAACCTCTGACTCAGCCTGTTTCAAAGTGCTACTGTATATGGTGCATTTGGCACGCTGTATTAATTTGGCTTAGGTGTTTCTTGATATTATTGCATTGCATCCTTGTCGGGGCTTTTCACCTTAATAATGTGCAAGTGTGATATGTGCATGTTTATCCATTAATTTTTTTTTCCCCTTTTTATGAAAGAATTTTACAAAATATTCTAATTTGTTAGATCTTTCACAGTTGGTTCTCATAACCAAATGGAATTTTTTTTGTCCCGTTGTCAGAGACTAAATTGCATTTAGGAAGGCTGTGCATGTGTGTGCTTATATTTTCATTTTTTTTTATTAGATACGAGCCATTGGGACTACTTTACAAGCTTGTAGTGCAGGACAATCAATTTCTAGCCACTCCTTTTTTTTTAAAAAAAAAAAATTACTTCCTTAGCTATGTAAGCTGTTTCAAAATATGTTTTGAAGTCTTGTGTTTTTTTTTTTTTTATTTTCAAAATCTTTGTCACTTTAAAATTTCAACGAGTATTAATTATTTTTGTAAAATTTTACCCTTCATTAATTACAACAATCATATGTCAACTGATCTCAAATACTCTTTCTTCATTACTCAACGATATTTTAGTCAAATAACATAAAATTTTACTATAAATCTCTATTATTGTGCATGTTATTACATTAACCAGTAGATGCTTTGAAATGGAGGTTGTATCCTCTTGCTTGTCCTAAAATTCGCCATGTCCATCTTCTATGTCTTGTTTTCTGTTATCTTTAGAGCAAGTGGCAAGGATAAGAAACGTTTGAGTCGCAAGAAAAGTTTGTGCTTGCCCGCTTGGTGAGACCCATTGTTACTAGATTGTTTGAACTTTATGTATGTGTATCTTAAATCATTGTAAATCCTGCTTTATTAACCCCCTTGTGGTTTTGTAACTGTTTCTCTTTTAAGTTATGGATGGCTAAAAAATTGGATGTGTACTCTTGCCAAGAATTTGGCTGTGTAATATATTTTCTTCACCCTAATCATTTTCTAGGCAGCAAGCTCTTTTCCTCCTCGAATGAAGCTTGTTTTCCTGGAATGGTCTAAAACAGATGTCTGTTGATTTAATCTGTCATGAATGTTCTACCAAAAATATATATATATATATATCTGTCATGAATGAAGTACTCGTGGAGTTCAGATCATGGGATTATAGTCTTCTTTATAATTATTTTTGTATTGTAACTTTCCATTTTCCTTTCTGGAGCAGATATGGTTAAGAATAAGGGCTTCCTGCCATCAGGACCTTCTGAGATACCTATTCAGCGAAATCAGATCAAGGATATCATCAACTCTTTGCTTCCAGCCTGTAAGGAACCTGATATGGATTCTGGTGTCTCCTTCAAAGCGGATGCAATCATTGCCAATCCACCAGCGTATGGTATGTTTTCTTGATCATTACATTTGAAAATATAATGTATTGAAT
Source organism: Prosopis cineraria (assembly GCF_029017545.1). Taxonomy (NCBI): domain Eukaryota; kingdom Viridiplantae; phylum Streptophyta; class Magnoliopsida; order Fabales; family Fabaceae; genus Prosopis; species Prosopis cineraria. The sequence continues at coordinate 17,769 of NW_026557283.1, read as the reverse complement.
TTGTGCACTGATAATTGCCTTTCAAGTTCTTGTGATGAATTAGGATCTATCAAGCTGGCATGACTGTAATTTCAAATTTAAAGATTTAGACAAAGTCTTCAAGCCAAATGGGGCATGGTCATTACATTAGTAGCTTCTGTGGGTCAAAATGAAGCAATATGCGAACAGGAGAATGCAAACTATGCTTCAAGCTTTGGGTGGTGACTTTTGAAACTCAGCAAAGGGATCATTGTCAGGAATAAAGTAGAACTTTGAACAAATAAAACATTTATATAGAAAGGCTGTGCTTCAAATCTATGATTATTCCTCTCCCTTAAGCACTTGCAAGGATATGTCATCGAAGATTCCTGTTAGGAGTAGGAAACCCTAGCATTTGATTAGATTTATTTTATCTTTTTTTTATAAATTCATAGGTTTTATATTATCTTTTAAATTAAATTAGTTTGGATTAGGATTTATAGGATTTACCCTATTGTCCTATTTTATTTAGGAATGTCTTATCTTATTTAGGATTATTTTAGATTTTATTATTTAAATAATTGTACCTAGGGTTCTATAAATTACCCTATTTTTCTCTAATTATTTGACCTTTTTGATGAATTGAATAAAGTCAAGAATTTTGTGCTCACTCTCTCTCTCTTAAATTCTTCTTGCCCCCTCAATTTCTCTTTGTTTTCTCCTTCCTTTCTTTCCATCTCTCCCTTGTCCCCTTCTCTCTACTTCCTTCCCCTCCTCCATTTCCATCAATTTGGCATCAGAGTCAGGTCATCTTAGAATTGTTGCCTGAGAGTATAGTTGGGACAAAATCACTAATGACTAATACCCCTTAAATTGTTTTGAGTCTATGATACTTTAATAACTAAAGAGGTCCATGGAGTCCCATTGGCAACTTTACTTTCTAGAGGAGGTCTTTTAAGCTGGGAAGAATAATGGAAAATGGAAGACTTTATCAGGAGTTGGGAACCTTAGGATTTGATCACATTGAATTTGTGTGATTTTTATTTTAAATTCTTAGGAGTTATATTATCTTTAAATAAAATTAGTTTGGATCCAGATTTGTAGGATTTAACCTGTTATCCTATCTTATTGGGAATTGTCTTATCTTATTTAGGATTATTTTATATTATATTATTTAAACAATTGTACCTAGGGTTCTATTAGGAGCACTATTTTTTTTTTATGAATTGAATAAAGTTAAGAATTTTGTTCTCATTCTCTCCTCCAAGTTCCCCCCCCCCCAATTTTCTCTTTGTTTCTCCCTCCTTTTCTTTGTTTCTCACCCCTTTACCTTCTCTTAACCCTTTTCTCTGTGAGGCGATTTTCCTTCAATGCACCACAACAAAGGGAGGAGGAGGAGAAGAAGAAAAGAAACAAAAGGCCCTCAGCTTCAGTTACCCTTCGAATTGATGTTTAAACTTAAATTGCCTTCTCTCGCCCAAGGCTTCTGCACAGAATTTATGGCTTGTTCCATTGCTTGCACTTAAAGGTGCTCTTGACAGATAGAACTTTTCATTAACTTAAAATCATAATTTGTCTGAACCTCTCAACCTAAATACTGATAGATGAATATTGGATGGAAGAAAGCTTCCATATTATTCCCTTGAATCTTTGGCATGTTTACAGAATTCCATTTTATATAATTCCATAATTCCATTGATTGATTGCTGATTTTAAGATCCATTAAAATATTTCTTTTATCACTGTGAATCAAAATGGTCTGGAAAATCTGCCTCAGAAAGAGACCTTGAGCTCCATCAATAGACTATATTTCTCATCATATTCTAACTTTAGTTGCAAGATGATATGCCATGCTGTCTTATATCTCACTGGCTTCCAGTTTTTTTCTTTTCTTGTCCCTGCTAGATAAGATATGTTATCATGGAATAATTGTTGCTTCTACTTTCTAATTTGGTTGCTGTTTCTATACTGCTCTTTTCTTTGTTTTTACTATGCCTTTTTCTGCCTGCTTGTTAATTATATTGTTTGACTGGTCTGAAATTGCAATATCCTTCTTTAGGGCATACCCACGTGCAGAGGCACTGAAAATTCCAATACATATATTTTTCACCATGCCATGGACGTAAGTCTCATCTTGGTAATGTGATCTTGTTGTTTCACAATTTCATTCAGTTATTTTTCAGTCTATTGTTTTTTATTCATGTTCTTTACCTATTGATTGTGTTAGTTTAAGTTTTGCGGGGGATTCGTATCTATTATATGTATTTTTCCTTTTCCTTCCAGTCCAACCAGTGAATTTCCACATCCTTTGTCCCGTGTAAAGCAACAAGCTGGTTACAGGGTGAGTTATTTAATTTGTATCTGTTATCATCTTCCTTTCATTCCCCCTTTTTTCGGTTGCCCTCTTATTTTGCTCAAAACTGATCATTTCTAACTCTTTCAGCTTTCATATCAAATTGTTGACTCATTGATTTGGCTGGGAATACGGGACATGATTAATGATCTTAGGAAGAAAAAGCTGAAATTGCGACCAGTCACATATCTAAGTGGTTCACAAGGCTCAGACACTGATGTTCCACATGCATATATATGGAGTCCTCACCTTGTTCCTAAACCAAAAGGTGGTTGCTTCAGAATATTTTTTAATGCTTTTTATGTCGTCATTTTATTAGGAGTTGATAGATACTGTTCTATATCCTAGCAGAGATTTCTTGAATCCTCTATTGCATGACTCTAGTGCTTTGTGTTCTGCTCATATTCTTTATGATAAAAATAATTAACTTCTATATATATTCATTCTTTTCCTTGGTCTCCCGTTGTGGTTAGATGTAATGGATAAAAATATCATTTCAATGAATAGAAAGGTCTATGGCATGATTCTCTTGACTGGCAATAGTTGTATCCAATGAGGATATTTCTCAATAACTTTTACTAGGTTGAATTCTGTTTCTCAATATCCAATATGGATGTTTTACTGTTATATATTAACAGTATGGTCAGTGTTGAGAAATTCAAACGACTAATTCTATATTCTGAAGCTTAGTCTTTTGGAATAAACATTAAATCCCTGTTTTTTCTTGGTTGGCAGATTGGGGACCAAAAATTGATGTGGTAGGATTTTGCTTCCTTGATCTTGCATCAAACTATGAACCTGCTGAGTCCCTTGTAAAGTGGCTTGAAGCTGGTGACAAGCCCATTTATGTTGGATTTGGTAGCCTGGTGAGTCTTCTTACACCCACTTTTTATGTCTTTTATTCATATATGAATTCTCTGTGCTGAATCTAGCTTTAGGAATATGGTTTGGTGACTCATCATTTTTACTGAGTGACAAAATGGATTCTGATGACAAGGTACCTCCTCAAAGTATCTATCAAGTGTTATCTTGCTTCCATTTACTTTGATACATGGAGTAACAAGCAAAGTTGTATTGTCTATTTTTAAAATCAAGGACCTTAGAACTATTATTATCATGAGAGTTACACAATCTGAGTTTTTTCCTTGTCTATTTTTTATTGTTGGATTAGATTGCAAATCTTGACGCAATTGTAATAAGGTTTAAGGATTTATATTTTTGTTTTTTGTTTCACCCCATACTAGGCATTGTAATCTATTTTAAAAGCCACTGCGAGTTAGTGACCTTCTGGTTATTATGACTTGCGGAATGCTGAATTTTGTGTTTGTTTACCATCCTATAGTGTCGAGGAATTACTGAAAGATTTTATATCTTGAGGATCAAATGTTTTATTTTGTTTGAAAAACTTTTAAGGCTTGATAGGAAAGAGAAATCAGACTTGTTTTACCTCATTGCTTGTCACCGCCATGATCTTATTACAGCCTGTTGAAGAGCCAGAAAAAATGACTCAAATAATTGTAGAAGCACTGGAGAAAACTGGGCAGAGGGGCATCATCAATAAAGGATGGGGGGGTCTAGGGAATTGTAAGGATATTGCTTATTCTTTCTTCTCCTATGATATTAATTAATTAATTAATTAATTTATTTTTGATTATATATGCTTCTTCCCAGTGGCAGAACCAAAGGATTCAATATACTTATTGGATAATGTTCCTCATGATTGGCTATTCTTACGCTGCAAGGCTGTGGTAAGATTTTCTAGTTTGTTTACTCTGGTTCAGCACGTTATGATAGTAACCTAGATATTGCTGAATCACCAATTTTCTCATAGTTGAAATAATGGAGAACTGCTTTTATCGGGAAGGGGGGGGGGAGAATGGAGAACTGCAGATTCATGCTAAGTGCAGAAAAGCTTAGAATTCTGTGGCCCAAAAGGGGAAAAAAGAAAATTTTAGAATTATCAAGTCCATTTTGAATTTAGTAATCTTTACTTTAAAAGTTAGGTTTTCTTTAATTTGTTTTGAATTATATTTGATCTTATCTTTTATTTTATCTTATTTAGGTTTAAATTATTTTAAATAATCATTATATTTGATCATGATTTTTAATAATTGTACTTAGAGCTCTATAAATAGCCCTAAGGTTATTTCAATGTTAGACCTGTTTGGTCTATCAAATAATATACAGAATATATTGTTGTCACTCTCCCAATTTCTCTACCTGTCCCTTCATTCTTCTCTTATCCTCCCTCCTCCTTTTTCCCTTTTCCTACATCATGTAATTATGCTAGTTTGTAGCAGTTGTGGACTTTTTGTGCTCGCTGACTAAGTTCTTTTGGTTCAAACTTGGAAGGGTATGTTGGGCTATGGCTTAAACAACCATATAGGGGAGTATATGTTGTGGTGACTAAAAAATTTGATCAGTGCAATCCCATACAACTATATAGGGTTGATTTTTGTTGTAATAAACTGCCTAGAGTATTCTAGTGTTGAACATTTAATGGAGTTATATATACTACTCCCTCCATTCCAAATTATAGGGCACTTTTGAAGGAGTTTTTCCATCCCAAAATATAAGACACTTTGGGTATATCAAGGTTTCATTAAATGTATCAATTCCAATATTACCCTTTCTCTCTCTGTAATTAATTTTCGTCCATTCTCTTTTTAATATATTAAAAGATGGGTATTTTTGAAAGTTCATATTTTTGTTTTGGAAAGATAAGGTTGTTAAGTGTATTTAATGAGGTTTATTGGTATGTGAGATTTTGTCTAAAAGTGTCTTATAATTTGGGATGGAAGGAGTATTATAATTAATTTTGGCCAAACAAGCAAGAAGCAATACAGTTGAGTTGAGATTATAATGAATAAGCTAAAGTAATATAGCAAATAAAAATTGCAATGCAACCAGCCAACCACTAAGGACGTCACTATGGAATTGGACTTTAACTTCTGGGGAACTAATTATGAACTTGAGCTATGACTCTTTTCATTTGTAATAGTGATCATTACTTTACTAATGTATCCTAATAATCTGTTGGTCTATTAGTTTGAATCTAATTAACCATAATTATCTTTCAATCGAACTGACATTAATCTAACTTGTTAAGCCATGACCTTAAACTATGACAACCACCTAGACCTATTTCTAATCTCGATATATCATGTTTAACTTCTTAGTTCTAGAATTAGATTTCACTTGTCCGTCCTCACCTAGCTCCAAGGATTAGATTAAGAGATTGTTAGACAAACAATCCACAATAAGCAAAAAGAAGATTGACATGAATAGGAGTTCAATCTATAACTATTAATCAAATACACAAAGTCATGGAACAAATGTTTGAATAAATTTTCCGTGGGTTAGGATACATCCTTACATCTAGCTTGGGGATTTAGCAATTCATATATGAAATGAACAATAAAGATGTTCTAGAATCCCAAAAAATCGATTCAAAAATAAAGGAAAAGATAAACTTAGAATTGACTGGTGGGAATGATGTTCTCCGTCTATCTCTCCTTGATTTGCCTTCTTTTTCAATCTTATCCTTGATATCTCTGTTTAGAAAGGCTCCAAAAGTGCTTTAAAATGAGTTCTAGCTGCTTCTTGGATGACCAATGTTGAACCCCCCCTTTTTTTATTGTCCCCCAATTTATGGATGCTTTACTAGGTTAAAACTGAACTCCGCCTATGTTTATAGCCGGTCCCAAGCCCGGGTAAAGGAGGAGGGTTGTGTTAGGCCATCAACAGCCAATGTAAAAATTTGTTGAATCTATCATGAACATGGACAATAGACGTTATAATGTTAATGCTAGGTCGTTGCCCGTAAGTAACGCGCTGCATGGCTCGAGTACAGTGATAAGTGAGTTAGAGCCGCTGCATCGGCGCCCGGATGTAGTGTTAAATGAGCAAGGGCTACCGCGTCATTCTGGACGCACGCGGCTAAAGAAGTTAGTCCATAAGAGCAAAATTAGATTTGGTACTTGGAATGTTGGGACATTAAATTGTAAATCTGTAGAGGTTGTAGGGGTTATGATTCAAAGGAAAATCAATATCCTTTGCTTGCAAGAAACAAAATGGCGTGGAGAAAGAGCTAAGGATATTCAAGGTTTCAAACTTTGGTATACAGGAAAAGTAAGTGCACGCAATGGAGTAGGCATCATTATAGATAAGGAGTGGAAGAAGAACGTTGTAGAAGTTAGCAGAATTGGAGACAGAATTATTTCTTTAAAAATGATAATTGGACGTGAGACTGTTAATATTGTTAGCGCTTATGCGCCGCAAGTCGGGACAGAAGCCAGTCTTAAGGAATTATTTTGGGAGGATCTGGAGGGGTTGATTCGACACATACCACAGAGTGAAAAGATTTTTATTGGAGGAGACTTTAATGCGCATGTCGGGAGGGAAGCTGGTCAGTATGCGAGGGTGCATGGTGGTTTTGGTTTTGGAGAGCTAAACAATGAAGGGCAAACTCTTCTTGATTTCTCATTGGCATATGATTTTAAATTGCCAACACTTGTTTCAAGAAGAGAGATGAGCATCTCATCACTTACAAAAGTGGAGCCTCAAGGTCGCAGATTGATTTTCTTTTGGTTAGGAACACAGATAGAAAACTTTGTAAAAATTGTAAGGTGATCCCTGGAGATGCTGTAACGACACAACACAGGGTCCTAGTCCTTGATGTGTGTATTATGAGTAAAATCCAAAAACGTCGACAAGTAGTAACACCAAGGATTAGGTGGTGGCAATTAAAAGGTGAGAAGCAAGATATTTTCAAGCAAAATCTTTTGGATAAAGGAATTTGGGATTCTCAGGGAAGTGCTAACATCATATGGGAGGATATGGCTAAAAAGATACGGGAGGTTGCAAAAGTAGTTTTGGGAGAATCGAAAGGTTCTGGTCCGAGAGATAAGGAGTCTTGGTGGTGGAATAATAGTGTACAGGACAAAATCAAGTATAAGAAGAACTGTTTTAAAGCCATACATTTGTGTAACAATGAGGAAAATTGGGAGAGGTACCGTATGGCTAAGAAGGAAACTAAGAGAGCCGTGGGTGAAGCTCGTTCCAAAGCTTTTGAAGAATTTTATAAGAACCTTGAGACGAAGGAAGGAGAGCAAAATATTTATAAGATTGCCAAGAGTAGGGAAAGAAAATCAAGAGATCTAGAACAGGTAAGGTGTATTAAGGATGAAGAGGGAAGAATTTTAGTTACAGATGATGAAATTAAAAATAGATGGGAGACTTATTTTTCTAAACTTTTCAATGATGGAGAGGATTCATCTAGTAACTTGGAGGATTTAGTAACTGGTGAAGGAGAACAAAATTTGTCATTCTATCGAAAAATACGTGATAAGGAGGTAAAGGAAGCTCTTAAGAAAATGGCAAATGGTAGAGCTAACGGACCTGATTGTATATCTATCGAAGCGTGGAAATGTTTAGGTGAAGAAGGGGTGAGATGGTTAACTAAGTTATTTAATGTGATTTTACGGTCCAAGAAAATGCCTGATGAGTGGAGGAGAAGTACATTAATTCCTATTTATAAAAATAAAGGAGATATTCAGAATTGTACTAACTATAGAGGGATTAAACTCATGAGCCACACAATGAAATTGTGGGAGAAAGTAATTGAGCACAGGTTGAGATTGGAGACAAGTATTTCTGAGAATCAATTTGGTTTTATGCCAGGTAGATCAACTACAGAGGCGATTTATCTACTAAGGGGATTAATGGAAAAGTATCGTTGTAAAGATAAAGATCTACACATGGTTTTTATTGATTTGGAAAAAGCTTATGACCGTATACCAAGAGAAGTGCTTTGGAAAGCGTTGGAAAAAAAGGGAGTACGGATTGCTTATATTAAAGCCATACAAGATATGTATGAGGGGGTAAAAACTAGTATAAGAACGCCTAGTGGTCAAACAAAGGATTTTCCTATAAAGATTGGACTACATCAGGGATCATCTCTGAGTCCTTATTTGTTCAACTTGATTTTAAATGTTTTGACGGAACATATTCAAGAGGAAATCCCGAAATGTATGCTCTTTGCGGATGATATAGTTCTTATAGCAGAGACAAGAGAAGAGGTTAATTGCAAACTTGAGTTATGGAGGAGGACATTGGAGTCGAAAGGTTTTCGTCTGAGTAGAAGTAAGACGGAATATTTATATTGTAAATTTGGTAAAGGACTATTCGAAAATAATTTCGAAGTGAAATTGGGAGATCAAATTATACCTCAAGTGGAAAAGTTTAGATATTTGGGAGCCATTATTCAAAATGATGGCGAAATCAGTGGAGATATTTCACATAGAATTCAAGCTGGGTGGTTTAATTGGAGAAAAGCTAAAGGAGTTATTTGTGACCGTAGGGTGCCTAATAAACTTAAAGGAAAGTTTTATCGTACTGCTATCAGACCGGCAATGTTATATAGTAGTGAATGCTGGGCTCTAACGGGACAGCAAGAGCATAAAGTTGGAGTAGCAGAGATGAGAATGTTACGATGGATGTGCGGACATACACGTAAAGATAAAATTCGAAATGAGCACATACGTGAAAAAGTGAGGGTGGCACCTATTGAGGAAAAAATGGTAGAAAATCGGTTGAGATGGTTTGGGCATGTACAAAGAAGACCAAGGGAGGCACCAGTGAGAAGAGTGGAACATATAACTTTGAGTCCGATTAAGAGAGGTAGAGGAAGGCCTAAGAGAACACTTTTGGAAGTTGTTGAACGTGATCTCTTAATTAATAATATTTCTAAAAGCTTAATAAATGATAGAGCACAATGGCGTCTTGCAATCCATGTAGCCGACCCCACCTAGTGGGATAAAGGCTTGTTGTTGTTGTTGTTGTTTGTTGTTTACTAGGTTAAAACTGCTCAAAAAGCTCGTCCTTCTGATCAAAACTGATGCCAGGTCAGTCATGCACCATCATGACTGGTGCCAGGTCTTCTCGTAACTTGTCTTTCTGCCATCCACAATCCTAATCTGTGTTAGATCAAGCTCAACTGGTGCCGATTATGCTGCTGTGCATTTTGGCTTGGTTTGATGCGATTTTGGACTTCATTTCATGTGATTATGTTCCTGATGGCTTCTTGCAAGTATTGATGGATGAAATCATGTGAAATACCCTTGAGATAGTCATATTTTGCATCAATATTAACCAAAATGGTGCCGATATAAGTGTGAAAATTGCACTCATTACTATGATATGCATTTATTACAAGGTGGTGGTCATACTTGAGTGTTTAAGGCATGGTTTAAAACATGATCACTCAAGAATTCAAGCCAACCAAGCTGTCTCTTAGAGTAGGTTTGATTATGAGTCTGCACATTGAGAATTGCAGTTCTTGTCAACCATGCGGGATGAACCTGCCCTTGCAATTCTATTTGTTATTTTTGGAAGATATAAACCTTCTCTATGGTGATTATGTAGCATCGACCTTGTATGAACTGGTATAACTGAGTCTATTTGGTGTTGATGCTGACTAAGGCAGCTGGATAACCCTTCCTTTTTGTCAAGTCATATGTTGACTAATTGATATATAACTAGCTATTTTTCTCATCAGCTTATTGCAAGTGCTTAAGTTCCGTTGGTAGTTTATACTACTGGATAAGGCCTATTTCATATAGCTGAGTCTACCTAGTGGGATAAGACGTTGTTGGAGTTCAATGCAAAAAGGATAGTAAATTTATACTTGCATCATTTTTTATTGTTAGGTGTGGATTATAGTTTGTTATACCTTTGTTGATCAGTGACTGCACAATGAAATCTTATACAGTAACGCTTGAATGTCTTTGCTGCACTCTTTGGATGATAAGAAGGGTGTGGGGGACTGCATTATTTAACAAACTAAAGATTTGAATAAAGCGATCTGAGTAGAATTCAAGCTCTTGGCAACATTAAATGATTGAGACTTGGCTGTGCCAGCAGAAGATTTATGTTCATTTTATTAATCTTAATAATATTTATAAATACATATATTTTCCATAGGGTTATGTTTCGCCGAGTTTCTTTTAGTGTTTTTTATATTTTCCGTAGGGTTATATTTTGCCAACTTTCTTTTAGTGTTTCAGTTTCTCCTGATGAAATTTCATGCATAATTTTTATTGGATAAAATAGTAAACAAAGGTGACATTCAGGTTCATCATGGAGGTGCTGGAACAACGGCTGCTGGGTTAAAAGCTGCTGTAAGGAATTTGTAGTTTCTTGAATTCTTTATATAATATTATTTGGTTATGCTTTCTTCTTATTGTTGTACTTTGTGATAGTGCCCGACAACCATAGTTCCTTTCTTTGGCGATCAACCGTTCTGGGGTGATAGAGTACATGCCAGAGGAGTCGGCCCTGCACCTATTCCAGTTGATGAGTTTTCACTGCCCAAGTTAGTCGACGCAATAAATTATATGCTAGATTCCAAGGTGAAAAATAAATTCTCTCTACTAGTCAATTTATTTAGTTTGATCCTACTGAAAGCCTGGAGAGAGCCAGAGAGGAACCTGCTTCATCCAAAAGAAGATTGTGGGGCTAAAATCTTATGGCTTTGTCTATTTTGGCCTGCGAATTATGCATTCGTAATGTTGATTTGTGAATATGTGGATTGTGATAAGAAAAATCTAAGCTTACGAGAAGTCTTACATGACTACAGTATTGCGATTGGGTTCAGTGCAAAATCTGGACCGTCCTGATTTTTCAGTTTTTATTTTATATTTTATTTTATATTTATTAAAATAAAAAATAGAAAATTTTAATAAATTTATCTTATTATCAATCTAAATAATACAGATTTAATCTGGATGGTCCAAATTAATATTAATTTTTTTTAAAATTTTTATAAATTGGCTATCCAGACGTACTTAGGATCCAATCTGTTTAGAGTATGTTTGGATAGTCAATTTATAAATTCTTTTTAAAAAAATTAATATTAAATTAGATTATCCAACTAAAATGTGTATTGTTCAGATTAATGATAAGGTAGATTTATTATAATTTTATAATTTTTTAAAATAAAAATAAAAAAATAAAAGCAATAAATCTACACCATCCATATTTTTCATATGGACAGTCTAGATGCTCACCAAGTGATGAGCATCAAAATTGGACTCCTATGGTATCATAGTTAAGTTTGATAGTAATAAGTTGTTGCACTATGTTGCTCAAGGATAATTGAATGAACTAGTTTAACTTACTGCTTTGAATATAGGGAGAAAATGGAATTTAAGTCCTATAAGAAGAAATTAATTACAGTTGGGTCCTTGATAAATTTTTTTGAAAAAACAGTTGTAAATATCGATTTAGATAGTTGCAAATTTAAAAGCTTCAATTGCAAATACGATGTTTGAATTCTAAATATAACAATTAGTTTGCAATTCATATTCTTGTTTATAACTGTTTGAATTGATATTTATAATTTATTTAATGGAAAATTTTGTTGAGAACTTAACTGTCTTTAATTTATCCTTTTGAAACTTTATTGTCATTCTCTCTTGTGCATATGCTTTTGAAATTCGTGTTGCCAGGGAAGGGTGGGGGGTTGGGAAAAATATTGAAGCAGCAGTTAGCCGCATAGTAAGTTTGCTGATTGAAAATGGAGACTGCCTCTTTTTCGAGCTTTGCATAATAATGCTAACGAATTGTACATCATAGTTTGTCCGAGTTTCCAATTAGATGTCTGAAGTGGGAAGTTGCTTATAGGATACCCTATGCCTGGGACACGGTTCTATGGAGAGGTGCTTATTTGTGCCCTTCCAGTATTTCAATGAATCCAACAGTAACCCTTTCTCACTATGAGTTCGGGGTCATTGTGGTCAAAGGTTTGGATATAATATAGAAAAATCAAGTGGCAGCTTGTTAGACCCTAGGGACTCATAAGATAAACATGATTGTTTGTGTTTTCATATCTTGGTTTTAGCAAATTGTTTGTGCTAGATTTGTTTGGCGGACACATTTTTTTTATAGCATGGTGGACACCATTTGCGATGCACAAGTTTGAGACCCTCAGTATATGGTTAATATATCCAATCACAGATTGCAGAAGCTCTTTATGCTGGATTTTCATGATTAAACTTCGTTCTGAGTTATATTTGTTGAACAAGCTAGTGAGTTGTATGTATACTTCCTTTTAAGAACTTGTGAGCTGACATTAACCTTGCTGCCGAGGGATTAGGTGTTGAGCTAAGCAATTCGATTTTGATGAATGTTGTCAAATTTGATATGGTGCATTCTGGAATAAGCTAACTATCATGTGTCCTTACGCAAATATCATGCCAGGTAAAGGAACGTGCAGTAGAACTTGCCAAAGCCATGGAAAATGAAGATGGTGTAGAAGGAGCTGTGAAAGCATTTTTTAAGCAGCTTCCTCGGAAAAAACCAGAGCCAGAGCCAGAGCCAGAGCCAGCGCCCTCAAGTTTTTTATCTATAAGTAGATGTTTTGGTTGTTCTTGATTTGATGCAAATTGTTCAGTCCCCAACTCATTTCATCTATATTTTTAATTGATGCTATGATCATAAGATGTGCTCAACCCTTCTCCCTTACCATAAGGTTACTGATTACTGTGCATGCTTTTCTTGACAAAATTCAATTTTAGTGTTGATGCATGTAATTATTTTAATTCGGGATGATTGATACTTAACTTACAGTACGATCGGAGGTTGAATTGTACTTCTTTATTTTGTTTGCTTTGATCAAAGCAGTATATTCATTCTTTCTTAATTATTACTAATATACAGTGTTAAGGGCTTGTATTTTACATCCTTCAAGATCAATAGACGAGGTTTCGTTTTTGTCATCTTAGTTCTTTATTTACCATCAGCTTGTCACTGGGAATATTATTACAACTTACATGGTTGGCGAACTTGTTTGTTGATTTCAATGCAGTGGATTTAGTGTAGCAATACTTTTTAAGTGAAGCAGTATGGTTCTTTCAATGAGGAACTTGTGCTCCGGGTTTTTATTTTATTATTATTATTATTTTTTTTTTTTTTTGGGTCAGGGGGAGGGGTGGTGGGATATTATATCCCATCACGTGAGCATCATGTACATAGAACAACTTGCAGCAGAAAATGTTGAGACGTGCACCTTAACAAGTTTGGTCTGTTAATAATTAAATGTACTCCTATCCCAGCCTATTCCCCACAACAAACATTTGAATTAGAATTTTGCCTTTGGCAGTCTCCAGGAATGCATGATAATTTAATTTAGAACTTACTAGTTTTGGTAAATAATAATTTATTAATTAAAGAATAATAATTACATTTAAAACTAAAATTATAATAATATAAATAAATTGTTCCTTTTTTTTGTGAAAAGTTATACTGAATAGATTAATATGGCTTGTTATATGAATATGCTTTCTATGTTTTATCTTGGCTACTAAAATTTGATAAGTTTTTGAGCTCAACTATCTTATTAATTTATAAAGTACAAAATATTAAAAGTAGATGTTGCAAAGTTGTAAAATTTATATATGTAATTTTTTTTTTTTTAAAGTGAGGGGATATATTTGCACCTTTCACTGTAATATAATGTGACCATTGCCTTTTTGATAAGCCAGCGTTTAGACGAAATACTAAAATACTGACAGGCTAATTTTCATGAGATATGTTAACACTAAATTACAGCAAAAGTCAGAAGAGTGATGTAAAGGGGATAACTGATTGGATTGAACAAGTCTGGAAAAGGACTTGAAAGCAAAGGGGGCATGCAAGGAGTGGGCAATTGCAAGGTGGTGGCAGCGGATAATGGAGACTAGAGAATGAATAGGTAGAAGTATGGATGTTAGGAGTCACTAGGGGCTTAGCCCCATAATCTCCCAATTCGAAGTGCTCTGTGGTCAGAGCATTTATCGGCGAAAGGGAAGGAAAGAGCCAACAACTCATCCCATCCATTATTACTGCCCAATGCTCTCTGCACAATGCTCTTACTTACTCCCAACCTTCTCTTTCCATTTTCATTGGTCCCTTCTGCCGTTATGCTCTTTCAGCCTCCCTCAATCAATGCTCTCCTCTCCTCTGTTTTCTCTGCTTTGTGTTAATCAGGATTTATGCTCCCTTCGTTCATAATTATAAGATACTTTTGATTGATTTACATTTACTTAATGAGATTTAAATTTACATATTCTTTCTATATTTACTCTTAACTTTTAGTTGGTGCAATGCTACAGTAGAACCTTAAAAAATAATTCAATCTTGCTTTAAAGTAACATTTAAATAGGATTGGAGGGAGTATATACTCTTTCCAGTCCCATATATAAGTCATCTTTTAAAGGAAATTTATAGTCTTTTTCATAAGTCAGTTTGCATAAAAAAGTTTGTCATTAATAACTTTTTTCTAATCTTATCCCTCTGTAATTTTCGATGAGTAGAGAGTAAAAAATTGCACAATTGAGAACCTCATGTTGCCAATCTTAGCCAGGGACGAGGGACATAAGATGTTTTGTTTGAGAAATGACTCTCCAAAGGCCCTTAATCTGATCAAGGATGGAAATAATGATGTTCATGAAATTTGGAACTTGATCCTTGAAATGCCACAATATGTTTTCTCTTGATTGGACTGTTGAACTTGGATTTCTTCGGAGAGAAAAACGTGGAAGTTGATAATCTTGCAAAACTAGCACCGGCACTGCATCCCTGTCTTCACTTTTGCTTGTTGAGAATCTTGGTTTTCTTCCTTCTTTTTTTGTAGAGTAGCCGATTTTTTTTTTAGTTTTCTTCATTTATAATTTATTTTTAAAAATGAGTCATTTAATAAAAATTAATTATAAAATTTTTTTAAGATAATATCAATAATTTAAATATTGTAATGTAGTTAGAAAAAACTTATAAATAAAATTGTAGGTAGTTTCTTTAGACTATAATATAAAACATTAATAACTAATTTACGGCTCTAAAGTATATTGATTGAAACTTTAATTTCTTAAAAAAGATTTACATCTTTTAAATTATATATTCATTAAATACTTTATACAAGGTATCTTTTTTTTTAACACATCATTAAAAAAAAGAGTAATAAATAAAGTAGAGATATAATTTAAAAAATAATTATAAAAGTTATCAAATATTTTATATTTTGGACCACGTAAAATTTTTAGAACATGTCATTTTTATCAGGGTTAATAAGTGAATAAGACCCTGAATTATTACTCAAAAATTGTCTTAGACCCTGAACTTTTAAAACATATAAAATAAACCTGACTGTTAACTTTTTTAATACTGTTACTGCCTATGCAAGTATTATAATAATTAAGATTAAATTTGTAGAAAAATAAATCATAAAAATTTAGTAACAGTATTAAAAATTTAGTAATTAGGATTTATTTTACATATTTAAAGAGTTTAGAATTCAGAATGATTTTCAAGCAATAGTTTAAGATTCTATTTGCTCATTAAATCTTTTCATTATGGTCAATCTATGCACGAAATGGAGGGAGTAGTTTCTTGGTGTCAATCTATGCACGAAATGGAAGCATTTGTAATTAATTTTTTAATAGCGAAACTAGTTGACGAGTCAAAATGTGGAAGGGCAAGTGATGAATGTTGAATGGTGGAAAGAACTACAAGGGGGCAATAATTATGAAGACAAGAAGCCAAAGAAACGCTGATGAAACGGCGAGGCTGTCAGAGACAAGTTGGGAACTATGGGGTGGCATCATGCTAATACGAAAACAAAGTAATTGGTGGAATGAATCAAATGCTGTGTTTGGGAAGCGCGAAATGTGTCTTATCTCTTCTCTTCCACTTCCCAAGCCCATACGCACACCTCTCTCCATCCCTATTCTCAACTATTTATAGCTCCCACCGCCCGGTTTTGCCATTCTCAACACTGTGTATTGATGGACATGGAAGATGAGGAAAAGGCAGTCCGAAGGGTGGGAGACGGAGAAGAAGAATGTCGAGTTTTCCAATGCCAGTTCTGTTCAAGAAAGTTCTACAGCTCTCAAGCTTTGGGAGGACATCAAAATGCCCACAAAAAAGAGAGAACGGCTGCCAGAAAGGCTAAAAGGGCATCGGAGTGCTCCTCTGCTTGCCCTCCCCTGTTCCTCGCTTCTCACGCTTCAAGTCTTCACTACCTCCAACCCCATCAGATTTTTTACCCTTTCAGACCCAACGCTGCACCTACATTTGGCGGCAATTCTCTGTTTTGTGAACATGTTGGCGACAGAGGCCTGGGGAATTGGCACAGCAACATGTCACTCACAAGCGACGACCACAGCATTGGCATCTTGAAGCGTTGTCAAGAGAAAGATCAAAATCTTGATTTGACTCTGCGCCTATAGGCTTGTTGAGATGAAATAATGCATCGTACTGAGCAAGACTGCTCTTTCTGGGTTTGGTTTCCTCCCCATATACCCATACTATGTACTATGACTTTTTTTTCCCCCCGCCAGATAAACTGAGGTTGTTGCATTGATTGAGAATGAACAAGAAGATTTTTATTAAAAGATAGTGTGTAAAAGTTGCATCGATCTTGTGGGTGAATCCCAAAAAGGAATATAGTGAGTGTGGAGAAGAGTGGACGTGGAAGAGCGAGTCCGGAAGGGCGTTGGGAGTAGAAAATATAAATGCTGAAGTTGATAGCACAGCATCAGTACTAATTCCGAGTGAATTGAATATTTAATGGCGGGGACCGTTGACCTTGTGGGTGCAGAGAATGTTGATTTGAAGGCTCCAGCATATATTTGCACTTGGAATGTTCACAAAATTTTATTTTATTTTTGCTACATGTTGTTCTAAAACTTTAATGAGTCCAAAAGAAAAAATAATTATATTTATGTTTTTTATCCTTAACTCCAACTATTAATGATGAGTTAAATTTAAAAAAAATATTTATATCAATAAATTTAATGAGAGATATCATATCAGAAAGTCAAAAAGATATAATGGGGAATATGTGATAAACTCCTAGGCTACACAGCAAACTAGATTAATAAATGTAAGGATAAGATGGAAAAAAATAATTTTAAAGGTTTATATTTTAAACTGGAGAAAGTATAAAATAATTTTTGACAAAATTATAAATAGAAAAAAATTACTAAATAAACTCTACAACTTTATTTTTTAAAAAAATATAAATTTTAAATTTTTTTAAAAAATATCTTTTATTTAATAAAATTAAAAAGAAAGAATATAATAAGAAGGAATGATTAATATTGAAAAATATATATTTAATAAACTTTTTTTAAATTATTTTATGTTTTGAAACACTAAATTATTTTCAAAAATTTCATTCACAAATTACATTTCAAAGTTAATATTGATGTGAGACCACTTAAATACATCACACACATGCAACTAACCTGAACAAGTCATCACATTATCGTAAACACACAAATTCACCATTTGGGCACAGCCACCGAATTACAAGAGATAGAAATTCATAAATTTAACTTCATAAATTTGGATTATTCACACGTTCATCATAGTCATCATCCCATGGATGATATCAATGAGGGTAGAATCAAAAGTGTATA
>NW_026557282.1:0-25438 GCF_029017545.1 Prosopis cineraria | reverse complement strand
ACCTCCAATTTGACCTTTTTCAGGCAGTTAGTCTCTGATCTCATTAACTGAACCATGGAGCTTCGATTCAAAGAAGCTGAATCAAGCAAAAACGCAATAAGCCTTCAAATTCACAACAACGAGCTTCCTTCCCAGTACAGCACTGTGGAAATGGCGGGCGATTCGGCTAAGAACAACGAAACCAAACGAAAGCTTCTCTCTATCTCCCTTGACCTCGAAGCGCAAATACCACGTGCTCGAAGCGAAAACGGCGACGAGTTTTAAAAGACAACGCAAAGGCTCAACGAAATGACCAAATTACCCCTTACACGATGCTATTTTGTCTTTTAGTGAGGGTATACATGAGAATAAGATGACTAATGATGAACCGCGTTGTTTTGCGCGGTAAGGCAATTGCAATTTAGACTGGCTTAGTGTCACGTGGCATCACGTGCTGTAGATATGTGGATTGCGTGTGGGACCCGGTTCGTGAACCTTCTCATTCCAATTTTGTCTTGACTTGTGGCTGCAGGAACTTTCCCGATTGGGTGGGCGTACAGGTGTGAGAATCTGGTGGGATGACCGAACACGTAAGCTAGAAAGTGGGGCCAATCATATACACGACAGGATAATGTAAGTTGTTAATATTTTATTTTTTATGCGATGCCTTTATCCTTGTGGATAAACTTCACAAAATGCTGATCTAGTTGTCTCTGTACTTGTGCTTCAAGTGGCGCAAAAACTTTGTGATTTTATTATTATTAGTTGCCAACTTGTGTTCTTCCGTCCTTAATTTTTTATGGCTAAAAATATAAATATATGCTTATATGCCCCTCAATTTTTTGAAGGAAACCCGTCAGTAAGTTTTTACACTTTGATTGTATTTTTTTTTATTTTCTATAGTTTTAAAGAATTACTTTAAAATTTACATTTAACACAATTAATTATTCTAAGGTTCATTTAACATATTATATTATCATTCTCCTAAATTCAATTATCAATAGATAGGAGTAATTAATTATGTTGAGTGAGACTTCTTTGTAATTCTTCAAAATATTATTCTACTGTTCCTGATCTCTTTAATTTGATCAATTTATAATATTAGTTTTTTTAAATTTAAAAATATACATAAAGACTAAGAGCTTGTACTAATGCATATCCTAAGTAAGGTTAGGCGTTATAATTGATGGATGTAATTTTGCTGCAACTCTACCAACCCATTTGATAATTTGATAAAAATGTTGATGATATGAAAATAAATTCGCCAATCATGATTAAAAATTAAAGATGAATGGGAAAAAAAATTTAATTTCTTTTATATTTGGTTTAAAATGGGAGACAAATGCAAAATTATGTATACATAGTAAATGAGTTAACAGGGTTAAGTATATCACGGCCATGTATACTTCGAGGCCATTAAGGTTATGGCCTCAGGCCTCAAAATTTTTTTCTCCTACACCTTATATAATAGGTCATTATTTTTTTTCTTAAGTATTGATTTTAAATATTTTCATTAAAAATCTCCTACACCTTATATAATAGGTCATTATTTTTTTTCTTAAGTATTGATTTTAAATATTTTCATTAAAAATTTATTTCTTGCTTATACCCTATATACAACCAATCATCATTTTTACATCAAGCATTAATATTAATTACATATTCCCATTAAAAATTCACTGACTCAAATTTCACTGAACCTATCACTCACATTCCCAAAATCAATTAAGCATTCCCTAATTAGAAAGATAACATGCATATAATATATTAAAAAATTAAACACTTTTTAAATATATATATATATATATATTACTCAGAGAATATTATTGATAATGCCGCTAATAGTTACTATTATTGAAAGAAAATTTTCAAAATTAAAATTATTTAAATTTAATTTAAAATCAGTCATGTTACAAAATAAGTTAAATAAATTAGCTATATTATTTATTGAAAGTGAAATGTTAAAATTATTTGATTAAAACATTTAAGCATCTGATTTTATAGCTGAAAAAACTAGACACGTAATATGAAAATAGATAAATGACAATACCTTAAGCCTCTTGAATAATTTGGCCTTAAATTCCAAAACTTCTTCACACAGCCCTAAAGTACATGTCAAACAAATTAACTCTATCAATGCCAATTATGGTCCTTATGTGCATTTTAAAAATTATAAAAGCTAACATTACAGACAAATCAAATTGAAAGGATCAGAAACAATGAAGTAAAAACAAAATCCAATTAGAGTATAAGGACCTATTTCTGCATTTTCCTTTTTTTCTAAGAATTACTTATTTTACATAAAATAATATGTATATATATATATATATATTAATTTCTTTAAAATTAAAATTATACTTTCTTTTTCTTAATTAATTAAAACACTCCTTTGAAAGATATTTTTGAATATATGTATAACTACTACCTACATTTTACAATCGTCTTACAAATCAGCAGATTAAAACTTTCTAAAAATTGTTTAAAAAAAAAAATCTACGCAAGGGGTTTATTGCTGTGTGGCTTTTTAAGAAAAGCATCAAACAACTTTTGATTCTAGTTAAATTAGAAAGAGCCACCTTTACTATATTTTTTTTATTAAGAAGTATTGAATTAAAAATCTTGCTTGAGAAAAAATTGAAAATTTTTAATATAAGTACAATTATTATTATTATTAAATTAATTAATATTTGAATTGTTTCATTATTATTAATTTCATACGATTTTAATTTTAAATTTTTATATCAAAAAATTTTGATGAGTCAGATCCTATGAATCACTAGGGAGTCATGACATATATTTAAGTTTAAAGAATTCTTATAAAGATACATTCTCATCAATCCTTACCAATGGAAGTAATCTTAGTTTTAAATTTCAATTTCTGGTATAAAAAGATAAAAAAATTAAATAAAAATCAACATGAATGGTGGAATATTTTTTCCTTGAAGTGAAATCATGACATAATTTTGACTAAAAATAATGTAATTACAAAACAAATGAGTTTTGTGAATTCATTAAAATTTAACTTCGGGCCCTTTCAAAGCTCGAATAAAGTTGAATGTATGTGGGTTATGCCAAAAAAACGAAAAAGAGAGTTGAATGTTCACATCTTAAAAATAAAAAATAACATATTATAGGAGTTATTTATTGTCCCATCCGAGAATACTTCGATATAACCTAATAATATTTTCGGTAAAAAAAGAAAGATATAACCCAATAATATTGACACTTAATAATGGAAAAATGATCAAAAAAATTCCTCTAAAATATATGAATGACTATGAGGTCTTGTGAAATATCATAATTTTTTTTTAATTTTTAGAGACTTTTTTGATATTAATAATTTTTAGTGAAATGTCTAAAATATTTTTAGTTTAAAATAAAAAATTAACAGATCTGGTCCCAAGAAAAATAAATATTAATAAATATTTTAATTTAAGCAATAATTAGAATGGAACAAGTAAAAATTTGTAGTAATTGATTAAATTAAAGTAGTCACAAATATTTAAAATACTTAAATTTCAACGAATAAAAGTTGTAATTGTTTGTTTATTAGTCATTTTCAGAAAAAAAAAGTCACTACTTAAAATTAAGGTAGTAACTAATATTTACATTTTTATTTTGAATTGGAATATTTTAAACTTCTAGTCATTCCACCAAAAATCATTAATGTTATAAAGATTCCTAAATACTTGAGAGGAGATCTCATTGTCATTGTATATTTTAAGGAGATTTTTCTATCATTTTTTCATAAATTGTATAAGAAAATTAAGAGAAAATACAACTATTGATCCTTATAATTTTATCATATTTTGTTATTAGGTTCAATGTTTTTTTCATTGTTTTAGATCTTTATAATTTTTCTCACTTATATTAGTTCCTATATTTTTAAATTTGCCCAAAGAAATTATAATGTAGTACTAACAGTAGTAATTATCTTACATGTAACTAGTATCATTTCACTATGCATCAAACAAATGTTAGGTTCTATTTCATTTGTTTTTACAGACTTCAAACCGGTCTTTTTGCTTTTGCTTTGTGTTCATTCACCGCACCAAATAATCTGGTTACTTTGTATTTTGTGATTGCTTTGTCTTTTTCTTTCATATTTTAGCATTCAATTTGACACCATTAATTACATGTTAAATAATTTAATATTGTTAGTGCTATATTGTTATCTCTTTAAATATATTAAAAATAGAAGGACTAATGTCGTAAACTAGAAAAATTATAGGATGGTAGAGAAACAAAAATAAAATCTAGAAACCAATAATAAAATATGATAAAAATATAAGTGTTAATAGTTGTATTTTAATTTACCCAAAAATTTTAAAAAAAATGAAGGATTACATCAACTCAAAAGGATCCATTGAGGATCGTGTACCAACATAATTATTTTAAAAACGAAAACCCCGTTTTTATGTGACATCGATCATTGCTGGCGGACAAGTCCTTACCAAGAGATACCACAAAAATCAGTAAAATAGCCAAAATGTCTTGGAATGGAACGTGGAGTTCCCAATTAACTCCAAAATAAGTTGAAGGGATATGATAATGTGATCATTTGGTCAACAAATGCGACTTGAACAATAATAACTCTTTGTAGAATTTAGCACAATTATACATCTTCACGGATTTAACCATCTATCATTTAAATCAGGCTGTTGAGCCATAATTTGTTAAGTTGTAAATCTTAAAATTCATAATGAGTCTAATAATTTTTATAATTAAAAAAGTGAGTGAAAATCAACTTCAACATGTATTAGAAAGTCATAAAAGAAAAATATGATATAGAATTACACACAAATTCCGCACATTTAAATGTATTATAAGGATGTTTCCACAAAAAATGTATTACAAGGAATCTCAAAGTAATTCTCTCAAAATATTAATCTATTAGTTCTTAGACTTTATACTTATTTACACGTAGCTCTCAAAGTTAAATATGTCATAACTTATAAGTACTAGTGGGATTGATTTGTTAAAAAATGTGACTTATAAATACAATGACGCGCTTTAAATTTTTTTTTTATGTTAGACTAATATTGATGATAAATTGAACACATAATTTAATTTTTTTATGTTGTTATCTAGTTCAGAAAATATCAATTTTCCAATTAAAAGATAAATATTGAAGACTCAAAATTTATAAAATCATTAAACAATTATGCTTTTTAAAGTCATTGTTCATATTTCTAAAATTATTTTGTTTTTTCTTATTTCTAATTGAAAGCATCCTTATGATATTTAAAAATGATGTCGTAATTTTTTTTAGAATATGAGTAATCACTTACAATACAAAATTATGACCTCTTTTCTATTTTCGAGAATTTTTTTTAATTTTTTAGATTAATTTTATTTTACCAATTTTTTTACGTGAAATTTTCTTTTACAAATTTAGATCTTCAAATGCCATTCTTCCGTACAAAAATGTGGGGCAATGTTATTTTTATTATTATCCATGGGCTGTGTTCCTTTCTACTTTTGACTTGTTTCACCTTTTTTTAAAATAAAAAGATCAATTTATATTAACAGAAAAAAGAAAAATAAAAGCAAAGTCAGAAAGTCAAAATAATAAGAAACTATAGAAGAAAGATAGGACTATTATAATGTGTGTGTTATTATAATTGGTCTTCACAAGAACACAGCTATTAAAAAGCTTCAAGAGGGATTTGATATCTCCCTGCACAATGTTCTGGATTCCAAGACTAAATCCTTCGTTGAAGCAAAATTTAAGAGAACAATGTTGATATCCTAATTCTCATGTGATTAATTGAAGTCTCTTATCTAGATTAATAAGCTTCTAATACATGATTCCATGAATTGATCTAGTGGGAGGGAAGCGGATCTTCGGAATATCAGACTCTAAATTTCTTCTTCCTTGTGCAGGATAATACATTGACTTTCTTTACCAATGAAGCTTAAAGCAAACAAAAATTAAGTAATGTTATCAAGGACTAAATCAAATAAACTACAAATCACACATTTAAAATTTTTTAATGGCAGAATTTCATCTAAAGGCTTTAGATGTGACATATTTTCAAATGTGACCAAACACAATATTAAATTTCACTACAAGATATTAGGCCTAAATTAAAATAAAATGATCAAAATATATTTTTTTAATATGTTGCAGTGAAATAAGTGACACAAAAAAATTAATAAGTAAAGTAAAACTTTTAACAAGTAATATAGTTGATTTTACAAACTATACTGATAGCTTAACAAGTGATAGATTTAACTCACCACGTGGACTTTATAAGTAAAGTTATGGAGTTAGTAAGTAATATAAGTAAATAAACAAGTGAAATTAAGGAATTAACAAATCTTCTTAAAAATAAGTAATCATGTTAGCCACAATGTAGGTAACAAGTAACGCAAGAAAATTAGCAAGTAAAATAAAGCTTTTAATAAGTAATATAGTTGATTTTATAAGTTATGGCAATGGTTTAACAAGTTATAAATTTAAATCATCTCATGGACTTTTGTTGTTAATCAACTACCTTAATTATTAGATGCTTTACTATACTTGTTAGGGTTAAAGTACATTTTCTCACTCTATTTTCTTTCAAGAAGAGCTAGTATTCTATACTAATAAGTGAAGTATTTTTCTCTTTAAACCATTTTTTAGAGGAGTGCAAATCATTCTCTGTTAATGATCTATTAACTCTATCATTTTCTATTAATATGACATGTCTTTTAGTGTTAATTTGTTTTTAAACTCTTTTTCTAGAAGCACTGGGTACCTTGAAATTTTGTTGAAATAAAATTTAATAAATATTATTAAAATATTTAATATTTATTAAGAAAATGATCTTTTAAGAAAATTAATATTGATTAAATCTCTTAAATTTTCTAGGTCATTCTCAATAATTTTGTGGGTAAAATAATGATTAAGTTAATGGATATTTTGAACCAAAGTATCACTTGTTCTTAATTAGTATTTTCATATAATGCAATATATTTCCAATTTGAAAAATGAAAAAACAGGTCACAAATTCAATAAGATAATATTAATTTTATCCATTTATTTGAAGGTTCATTCCCTCCTTTTTATTGCAAAATTACTAAATATCAAAATATTAAATTTGAGTGGTGTAATATTTTGGAGAAAAATTGTTAGTTAACCAAAAACATTGTAGAGAATGACCTAAAACATTTAAAGGATTTACTCATTATTAATTTTATTATAAGGTCATTTTCTATAATTTATTTAAAAATATTATTGTTATTATTATTATTTTCAAATCTTATTCACAGTTTACAAGTCATCTATAAATTAAAAAAAAACTAATATATTAATATTTAAAAAATAATTTATAAAATTTTTATGAATATTTGTAAATAAGAATATTTAAGATTAAATACTAAAAAATTAATATTTTAATATTATTTATTATGATTTATTTTAACAAAACTTAGAGTGCCTAGCATTCTTAAAAAAAGAGTTCAAGAATAAATTAGTACTAATAGATTGCTAATGGAGGGAGATTTTTTCTCCTCTAAAAAATAGTTTAAGAGAAAAAATATCATACTTATTAGTACAAGGTACCTGGCACTCCTTGAAGGAAAGTAGAAGAGTAAAAATACACTTTAATTTATTTTTTAATTCTTTTATTTACTTGTTTCGCTACAATATATTGAAAAAGGATGTTTTGGTTATTTTCTTTTAGACAACATCTTGTAGTAAAATTTCAAATTATTTTGAGTTTGATTTGAAAATATATCACATCCATGATCCTTAGTTAAAATCACCCCTTTTATTTTATAATATATTTTTCAATTTATATGAATTGCTCTATTTACACATTCAAACATCTAAATGATTTTCATATTTATTATTACAATTATCTAACCTAGAAGTTAATTTAGTGGTATATATAATATATACCTAGGTGGCAATGACTCTTTGAAGAGTGAAATAAGGGGAAGTGAAAGTGAGAAAAAGTTTGCAAATATCTTTAAATCGAGAATAATACTTTTATTTAAACTTAATTTTTATCACATATTTCAAAATTTGAGTGTAAAGTGGATTAATAATGAGTTTTATGATGAAATGAAAAATTTTGGAAATGAATTTTGTAATTTTTTTATTTCATCACTCAATATTTAGAAAACCAAGAGATCTTACCATCATGCTTAGACAAATATAAACTTTTGCTATGTGAGATCGTTATTATCAATGGTGGCTTCATGAGTATATAACTTGAGGAATGCTTTTAACATATTTATTTAACGCTATCGCATATTTCAAAACTTGAATTTGAGATCACAAAATAAGCTTATTCAACTTTATTGACTAGTTTAACCAAGTATCCTTGATCAATATGAATCTTTAAATAATTTTAACTTTGTCATGCATGTACCTTATAATTCATGAATTAAAAGAGACACTTTTTTTATTATTTCTAAACTTTATGATCATTCATGAATAATCTCAATGTCTCTTAAAATATAATTCATGAACAAAGTTAAAGAGTGCATCTTTTCAAATAATTTATGAATCTTTTCATTTTTAAAAATCTTCTCAGAGGATAAAAATTAATTATTCGTAATTTTTGAAGGATTGACATATTTCCTATTACAATTATCAATATATGTTAATTTTAGTGGTATGTATATAGGTGGGAATAATTCTTTATATATATATATATATATATTAAAAAAAAGCTAATAAGGGGTGAGAGAAAGAAGGTTTGTAAATGTTTTCAAGGCCTAAGTAACACTGTCGTTTAGACTTCTTTTTCTGCATGCATCTCAAAATTTGGATACAAATTAGGTCAATGATTCTTGGATACGAATCTTTATATAACTATAATCTTGTAACGTTTCATGAACCTAAAGATATACATTGTTTCTTGATTATTTCTGAACTTTATGGTCTTTCGTGAATCATTTCAATGACTCTTTTAAATAATTCATTAAAGATTCACATTTTTCAAAATAGTTTATGAATCATCTTTTCATTTTTGAATAAATATTCTCATAGGATAAAAGTTAACTAATTTATCGAGTTTAAATTTTATAAATATAAAAAAAAATAGATGTGAATTTTAAAATAAAATAAACGTGTGAAATGTTATAAATATTATATTGTGTGAATGTTCATAAACTCTCCTAACTCTTGACCTTTCATATCCTACATTCTATAACCTCTCTAATGAATGGCTTTAAGAGTTTTTCTCATGTTTAATACTCATAAACTTAAAAGGTTATATATTGTATATTGATGTAAATTAATCTTGTTATTTAATTAATTGTAACTTTTAAGTAAAGTTGAGCCTATAAATAAAGGCCATGCACTACAGATTGGAGATGCCTATGAAAAATGAATATTACTACTCTTTTCTCTCTAATCCTCTTTGGTTTTGTTCATTTCTCTCATCTTAGATCTCTTATATATTTCTTCTAGTTTCATGATATGTTATCAGCATGATGCTCTACCTAATTAGTATAAAGCATGAACTCTAAGGAGTTTGTTGTTGATCATTTGTTGATTCTTCTTGGCCACATGAAGATAGGTCGATCCATTTGGCATGGTAAAATTTTTTGGAATGTATGATGATAAAGCAATTTCAAATAAGGTATTTATATTATTAATTTATGAGCAAGCGAATATTCTCATTCATTTTATTGAGTTATAAGAATTTTATTTTGATATTTATTTTTTAGTATTCTTATATTTTCATGACTTTACTATTCTTATGTTCCATGGTTTATTATGAAGGTTTATTTTTATCTATAATATTACTGTGATTATCATTTTAATATTAATTGATTATTGTATTGGAAAGCAAGATATTGAGCATGAATAAATGGCTAATAGCCATAGTATTTTTGATCTTGAAATTAGATGGTCAGAAGTCACATCACTTTTGAAAATGATCTTTTGTAAAAGACCACTTTATGGTTCCAATAAATATTATGAAAAAGTTATTGCTACAAATATTATAGTCTTAAAGACTAAGGATTCGAATATTTTGTAGTATTAAAAAGCTTTGATAGCATTGAAAAGTATTTTTGTTATAATCCCTGTTCGTCAATTTAGCCCTAACATCCCCAAGACTAATAGCTTATAAAGAATTAGGTCACTAAAAAATAATAGACCTGAAGATAGAATATTTATTTTATTTTGTTATGATCACATCACATATGGCCAATATGATTGAGAATTAAAGGCAACAATGTTTTGCCATGTATATTAAAATAATGATATTTTGCCATACTATTAAAATTATGAACAATGGTTACACTATGGCTATAGTCATTTAAGCAAATGGGTATCAATTTTATTGAAAGTAAATGCCAAAGTGATTACGGAACCATAAAGAATTATGAGATATTGAAGAAAATACCTAGAGTAGAATGAAATCAAATAGACAAAAAGGGGCAATTATTGGTCATACTATGATATATTGTGTCAATTTCCAAATTTGAAAATTTGAAAATTAAATATTATTTGTATGAATTTTAAACATTTGTCATGATAGCGCACACACATTGCAATTAACACATTGCAATTAAACTTGTTGTATATGACACTCGAGAAAAAAAAATTATATATTTGTATCAAATTTGAATTGGGAGAATGATGATTTGTTTAATTTTATGAGAAAATTTATTATGAGTAGTTAATAATTGATGGATAAAATCATTTTTGTGATATTTTGGAACTATATATATGTATTGCAAGTTAAATTTATGAATATTTAAATAGTATGGTTAATTTGAATTGTTCCATGTTATAATATTTATGACAATATGTTAGATTTTATTTATTTTTACATTCTTATCAACTTTTCTCCATCATACTTTAACCCCTACACATCATAAATTATTTAAATTTTGATCTTTATATATATATATATATATATTAGTCTTTATGGATTTTTTTTCAAGCTCCTTTGAATTTCTTCATTGATTCAAGAAATGACTTTGGGATGTTACAAAAATATATAAAAGGAACATTGATTATGTTTTCAATAAGGGAAATTTTGAGAAAATGTGTGATGAAAAAAAATTGAAATATTTCATATTCATGCTTTGTAACATATTTATACTTAGAATATACATCAAAAGAAGTAAATTAAATTGAATATGTTATTATTGAGTGGTGAAAACATGCATTTACGTGTATACTTGTGTATGAAATTGATACATGATAGTTCTTGAAGAATTTTATTATTTGTCATAGTATGCAATTAATTACTAGAGATTTTTTTAGTGAAAAAAATGAATGATAATGAAAAATATGATCCATATATCTAAGTTAGAGCTTCATTTTGTCAAGGGTTTAAAGATGATAGCTCAATTGAAATAAACTTATGGTTGCCTGTGAATTAGAAAGCACTTTGGCCTAAAAAATGAAGGGCATTTCATTTGGTTATCATATGCTAATAAATGTCTTTGAAATTTGAGAAAGATAGAAATAAGAGGGTTATGTTTGCTTAACTCACACACTTGAGAAGGAGATTGTTGGAATATAAGTATGTGTTAATATTGGATGAAGTTCCCTTTATATATTTCCTCTCAAAGTACAATAAACATTCCTAATTGATATCATGTTGAAATTATAAATCAATCACAAATCATGAAAATTAAAAATTTTACTACTAGTTAAAGAAATATTATAGTAAATCAGAAGTTTACTGATCTTGACAGATATATTGTTGGCATAACTTATTTTATTATGTTGGATCATATATATGATTTAAATAATTATTGAGAATATATATTTATATCTAATCTACTAAAGAGCCAGAAGATTCTTCATTAATTGCCAACATATATATATTATGAAATTAGATAATTAGTATGTGTTGTTTGTTCTTAAAGAAATGATTATGAAAATATCCTTGGTAATGATTTTGAATGAATCTTCACATTTATGAAAATACATCAAATTCATATATATATATATATATATATGGGCTGATTCAAATAGTATGTGAATCATATGAGTATTTTATAAATTTGGTAGATGCATCTATATATAAGATGGTTACGAGTATGATTATTTCTACTTTGCAACCTAGAGTCTGCAAGATTGTTTGAATCAAGCATTTTTCTAGAGTATGTGATTCAATTTCTATTGAAAATTATAGTGAATTTATATCTCAGGCTTTGCAATAATATACTTATAAGAAAAATAGTTAAAAAGCCTATTCTACATAGTGATATAACAAAATCATTTATTAAAGCTTCCACAAGAAGCTAGATCAATACTTATGAGAACAAAATTTTTATTTTAGTGTTAGCATATTTGATATTACATGTTGCAACACTTACACATATTAAGCTAACAAAATTCTCTCACTAAAATTGGCTTTTGGTCGGGAGCCATATATTTTTAAATTTGAATGTGCAATATTTATCATTATTATTCCACCATATTGCACATGAATGAATATTTAAAGAAAATAAATGTTAGGTAAAAAATTCCTTCTTTGTCTTTGTCTCTAAATGAAATGAAGGAATGTTTTCTAAAGAAAACAAATGGAATTAGGAGACTTATGCTATATGTTGAGTTGATTGTTAGTTGACCAAGTTTTTTCAACATAAGGAGGAGAAAAAGAATAGCTAGAAAAGAAAATATATAAAATGCATTATCATCATCTTATTCAAGTCCTCTCAAATAGCAATATGAACCAAAAGTTCATCAAATATATTTATAAAATATTGCAAGATATATGCCAAATGCAATTATATGCTGACCAAAATGAGAACTGTTAAATCTCATATTCTAGTTGAAGATGTTCCAATTAGTATAAAAGAAAGTGAGGCATGCTTGAAGTATGAGAGATTAATTGGTTCCAAATATAAATATTTTGAAAAAGAAGGAGCATATTAAAATGATTATACTAAGGAGGCAGACACTTTAGAAGAGGGTCAAGACATAACTAATTATGAAAACCCGAAAGAGGTTCAGGTACATGGAAGCAATAAAGAGATTTCAAAATGTTATGTTACAATTGAAAAAATGAAATCGAAAGTATAAAGTTGTCAACAACAATTTTGATGATAATATCATGTAATCAAATGAGAATTTTATGTGTAAATATGGTATAAAAAGTAGATAGAAATATGATTTGCCAATGAAAAGGAAAAGGAAAATGACACAATTTGAGTAAAACTATATTTATTTTAAATATATGAAAAGTTATGGACTTGTAATCCAAACACTGAAGTGTAAAATTATCATGAGATATATGAACATTTATGTGAAAACAATGATTTTCACAATGGTCTAATAATGATAATGACCAAGTAGATTATCTTATGGTGGATTTTTTTTTTTGTATTGTATTATTAATCTAGCAGTATATGAAATTAAAATATGATGCTTCTATTATATATTATAGCAGATGCATATGATTCATTAAATAGTGAAATTTACATGATAATCCTTAAAGGATAAAAAATGTTGGAAGCATGATCAAGATAATTATTTATTATGTTAAGTGGATTAAAATAGTCTAAGTATATATAATTAACTCAACGTATATGCATTAAAAGAATATATAATTTTACATTTTACTCAACTTGTAAATTAAATTATTAAATATCTCAATGATTTCAAAATCATTATATTTTATGAACATATTTCTATAAAATATATTGAATTTAATGGTCTATAAGCACTATATATTTATTCTATGATAATATTTATATATTTTTGTAATGTTGCATTTGTTATAATTTGGAAGCAAAATTAAGTTCTTGCAATTACACAATTGGATATTGATAAAAAGATTTGGTTGGTATGGTTTTACGAAACTATTATATGAGATCATTTTATCTAGTAAGCAAATTGAACATGTAGATACAAGATATACTATGATGATTTTTAAAATAATTTCTCTTTTATGATATCTATAGTACATCATATAAATAGAGTATATATGATAATTCAACATATCCAGAAGATATGTTAGAAGAATATATGTATGATGAAAATGCATCATGCATAATTTGGTTAAAAAGAAGATTTGGTTAAAAAATATTGGCAACAATCACATTTGAGAAATTAGTATTTTCTATTGATATACAATAACAAGAAATGATGTTGTTATTAGGAGAAGTCAAATTAATATCATCATCAGGGGGAGTAAAATTCATGCTGTACTCTTTTTTTTTTAACTAAGGTTTTGTCCCACAGGGTTTTCTTAGTAAGGTTTTTAATGAGATAGTTTTCAATATGTATTGTGCATTTTTTTGTCCTTTACTAGGTTTTTATCCCATTGGGTTTTTCCTATAAGGTTTTAATAAAGCATAATATTTGTTCATGAACATCCAAGGAGGAGTGTTGTAAATATTATATTGTGTGGATGTTCATAAACTCTCCCAACTCTTAGCCTTTCGTATCCCACATTCTATAATATCTCTAATGAATGGCTTTAGGAGTTTTTCTCATGTTTAATACTCATAAACTTAAAAGGTTACATATTGTATATTGATGTGAATCAATCTTGTTATTCAATTAATTGTAACTCATGAGTGAGGTTGGAGCTTATAAATAAAGGCGATGTATTATACATTGGAGATACCTATGAAAAATGAATATTACTTCTCCTTTCTCTCAAATCCTCTTTTGTTTTATTCATTTCTCTCATCTTAGATCTCTCATATATTTCTTCTAGTTTCACAACATGAAAGAGTTTTATATATGTTTTTAATGAATTCATCTAATTCTACTCAAACTAAATAAGAGATTATATAACATTTAAAATCTAAGAGGCTTTAACACTACTACTCTTTCATCTCGTTACTTTCCATAATGTGAGGCAAAGAATTAATATATACTCATTAATTAATTCAATATTTGTTTAATGTTTGTAATTTTTCAACTATACAATTGAATTGATGCAGTGGATTATCATAATGACCTATCATTATTTTCTTCTTAGGGGAATTTTAGGTATAATTAGATTTATTGCTCTTAATACTCCCCCCATTTCTATTTATGAGAGGAAAAAGCTGTATCATGCAGTTTAATAAAATCAATTAACTATAATAATTATGTTTAAAAGTAAAAAAAAAGTGGACTAAAATACCCTATGTTAATCAGCATAACCATACATTAATTATTTCTCTCATTAATATAAATTATAAGGGTGGTTTAGAAAATGTGTAATAAATGCTTATTGAAATGAGTGATTTGCTTATAAAAAATATAAGTGAAAAATGATAGTTTCTCTAATAATAAAAAACAAAGGGAGTTTTCCATAGAGAACATTTATATTTAAAAAGGGGTATTTTAGTCCATAACATCATAGAAAATTAACCCCTAATTAACTAAGTTAAATAGGGTAATGTAGTAAAATAATATGGTGTGTGACCATAAAGGTCTAACCAATGTTTTGGGTTGTGGTTTAAGCCTAGAATTTAGGTTTGATGCAAAGTTGGGTCACTCGAGCCTCAAAAAGGTAGAAAATTAGAGGCGAATGGTTTTGTATCACATGCTACAATGTGTACCACCTTTCATCACAACACATCTATGTTAACTCATGACGGATTTGCCTCTCTATACCATGCCACGACGTATGGTTGAGAATTTGCAAAAATAAGTCTACTTTAAAGTTTAAAAATAGAAGAAAAAAAGGAAAAACAAAATGAAGAGGAACCTAAGAGTTCTGTTGGGGGACAAATGTGGATCATCATTGAGGAGGTATTTGAAGTAAGTTTCCTAAGTCTAAATCCCCCTTCCTCTTTCATTTTTATTAAGCTCAAAAATTAAGGTTTGTAATGTAAGTTGATTTTTAGGCTCATGGGCTTATAGGTCCAAATCTATTGATTTAAAGAGAGTTAATGGGAGTTGTTTAAGTGATTTAAACCTTAGAAAGAGTAATGAATGCATTTTGGTAGTTAGGGAGCCATTAATATCCGAAAATTCCTCATAAAAGAAGTGGTTGAGAGTTGAAAATGCTATTAATGATTGTTTGTGAGTTCAATAAAGTTAACAGAAGTTAATAGAAGTTAACAAACCTAATGGGTATGGTTAAAAGTAAAGAGGTTGTGACTTTAGGAACTTTTGAGTGTTGAGTTTAGGAGTGAGAGTGGTAGAAATCACAATATTGATGACCGTGGTATGTTAAAATTGTAGATTAAATTACATATTAGCATCATTCGAGCTTGGAAGATCTTTAAAAGTGTATATTTAAGGGGGCAAACCTTTGACATCTCAAAAGTTTCAGGTAATCAAGGAAAATGTTCTTGTGCTTTTATGTGTTAATTAATTATTTTGATTTGTAAACTATAATTGTAAGTTGTGAAAATTGTTTGCAATGTAAAATGTGGCTTACAAAGTTGTTTGGGAGTTGGCATTGTGAATAAAGCATATCATATGTGGTGAGCTAATGTGGTCAATGAATGATCTATTGCTATATGTATGTGCGTGTGCACACGTGCGCATGTTGAATAATGAGTAAAATGTTACATTAAAGAGTTCTATGATGATGGAATTGTGTGAGTGAATAATGTTATGGAGTGAAATGATGATTTGTAATATAAGAATAAGACGAATGAGAAATGGTAGGACTACAATGATGAGAATAGACATCCTTATATAGTAAATATTTATGCGTGTTATGATGTATTGCACTTGTGCATTACATGATCATGAAGTTGGGAGTTCACCTAAAAAGAAGAGTAGTGAGTCTAAAATCCACTTGTAAGGCTGCCATTGGAACTCGATAGTTTGCCTAAATATATTTATTATTCCACTTGTTTGATGAGGAACTATCCCATTATATATTAAGGGACTTGAATCTATTTTAGTTTTCACTTATTCAACTAGGAAGCTAGTTTAAGGAGAATGATGCCTTATAGTGTGCGGGAGACACAGTCAAGAACCAGTAGCTGATTAAATTAGATAAAAAACTATTTTCATGGTCAAACTAGATTAGATTGGAAATGAACTACCATTGAGACAAACTAGAGTTGAACTAAAGACTGGAACGATTTTTAAAAAATTCAACAGTTCTAAAAATAATATAAAAAAGTTTAAGAAAAATTTAAAAAACTGAAAAAAATTCAAAACTTAGGCCCTTGCAAAAAGCCAACTTCATTTTTTGACCCTTCACACTTATATAATATGATTTGACAATTGAATTTCGTGAAGATGTTGATAGTTATAGGTGTAAATGTATATATTTTTAGTTTACTCATATATAATTTAACTAAAATTCACTTATATTAAATACATTATAAAATTATAATTCATAGTACTAATGATTTATGATCATGTTGCTGTGTTATTTTATTAACAACTAGACATCCTCTAGATTTAATTTTATATTATATATATAATATTATTTTTTTATTTAACTTTCATTTAATTATTATATCATTGGTACCATCAAAATCGAAACTTGTTGAGTTTTTTCAGTTTAACTTCTAATTCAGTTTTTAAAACATTGATCTAATTTAAAACATTTTTCAAAACCTCCCACAAAACTTGCCCTTACTATCTCTACAAGTTACCTACACACTAGCATTGCCACTTTCATCATGAAGGGGCTATCAACATCAATCTTCGCAGCACCTTCAATTACTTTCAATGACAAATATACTCGTACAGCATTAATAAAAAATAATATTATTTAATGGATGCCAATTAGATTAAAAACTAATGGGCCTCCTAGAGCTAAAGCTAAAGCTTGTAACATGTTAAATGAAAGGATTGAGTTTAGCTACTCAATAATTAAGGTAAATCTATCTTATGCATTTATATACCAATTAAAATATAAACATATACATGAAATAGATTTTCATAAAACATGCATTCACATAATTCACTACTTGTCATTTAGATCAACCTACTTATTTTCATCTTAAGACAAGGTACATTGTCACAAGACACTCAGATATATGACCATGACCCGATATATCAACATGACTTGCCACACTTAAACATATGAACATGTCATACAATCATATAGGCAATAATCAACTATCCTTATACCCTTCTTATTTCCTCTAACTAAAACTGTGGATTGTAACACCAAATAGGGTTCCATTTGTGTAACCGAACTACCTAAGCTCACTAATTATAAGGTGTGATCTAGTTAAAGATCACATGACTCACTTTTAAGCCACGGCTTTCACCACTCTGGAATCCTTGAGGTATCATATACCTTAAGCTATTCTCCTCAATAAACTGTTGGAGATAGCTAGGTTCTAATCCCTCGATAAATTATAGGATAGTCCCTTAATAAACTATAGGATAAGGCTATACCCTTATGCACTGGAAGGCAACCAAAATACTATATGAATTTTTATCCACTCCTCTCCAGCCCTAGCCTATTAATCATGTCATGTATAATGCTCACTCATTTTTCATAATCTCATTTATTCATTATCAAAATCAACACATTAAGCTCACAATCATGTACTAACCAAGTGAGCATCAAGTCTCATTTCACATATATCATATAAATCCATCATTTTATTCATTTTACCAAGCTCATCATCAACTACTCAATTTCAAACCATATTGTCAAGTGCAACTCATTTTGAAAATCACTTTTACACTTTAAAGCTCATTTCACAATCACTTTTTCATGTTTGATTCACATCAAAGAAAATAAGAAAACACTTAATTATCTAGCATATTACATATATGCACAATTTACACTTCACATTACACTACATTTAACATACAACTACCCAAAGCAAGGTTTTCCCATTACCTTAAACCTTTGAGAGGTCCTTAATATTGTAGCTTCGAAACTTAATTCCCAAGCCACAATGGTGTTTCAAGAGCTAAATCTATAATTAACTAAGTTAAACCTCATCAACAATGTCAAATCCTCACATTTCAACTCTTATCTTCCACTTTAAGATTTTCAATGCCCACATTGTTTATGTTTAGGCCTACCTATTGGGTTTATTAACTCTCTTTAGTTCTCAATAACATTAATGAGTCATTTAACCTTTATTAATGGCATCTTAACTCTTCCAACAACCTTCATTAATGCTAAATTCGGATATCAATAGAGTCTAACAATCAAAAATTCCAAAACTCATTATTTATAGGTTTAGATACTCAAATCTACTCTTATTAACTCCATTTGAATCAATGGATTCAAATCCATGACCTATATGAATTGAAAATCATTTCTCATTATTAAGCCTTAACCAAAAACTTCATAAATGTGAAAAAAAAATGGGAGATTAAGGTATATGATACTTACCTTTAGTTTTCTAACTTCTAAAATGTCCCAAATACTCTCCCAATATGAACCCTAGCATAGCTCCACTGGTTCTTCATTCTACCCTTTTCTTTCCTTCTATTTTCAGTCTGTTCACAACTTAAAAATGTAGAAAATGGGCAGTGTGCCGCGACACACTCTACACTCACCATGGTGCATGGCATAAAGAGATCTCTTCTCTCTTCAGTTGTTTTTTGTGCGCCATGATAGACGTATTGCGCATTATGGTGCGTGGCACAAAAACATTTCATCCTTATTTTCTTCTCCTTTCAATGCCCGGGTGGCCCGTCTTCACCTAGGACCTATAATTAGAGTTGAAGCACAACCCAAATCAATCATTAAACTCCCTAGCCATACACCATATCAATTTACTCTATCATCATAATTAAACTTAATTAGTCCCTTAATAATTTGAGGACTAAAATTGAGATGTTACAACAACCTAGCTCTGATACCAATATAACACAAATCTAGTGGGCTGACAAAGAACTACAGAGAACCCAACCCAATTGATAAAGCTAGATCATGGAGAGCATGGCGGAAGGAGTGGAGGTGAAGTACTTGGAGCCTAAAAGGAGCTAAGATGTGTCATTGAGTCCCATCCTCATGAAGGGTTGCATGATTTATAAGGTCCAAGATCATTATCACGTGTCCAAGGATCTATTATAAGGTGTTGGAGGCCTAGACACAATAGGCTAAGACAAGGATATGAAAAAGCCTAATGATTGTATCATAAGAAAACTTCAGGAGCCCAACTATGCAAGAGAGGCATTCCAAAAGAGTAAAGGAAGCTCATTTGTGATGATCAAGCATCACAAGCCCAATCCATTGATATATAAGAAGGCCTATGCATCTAAGCCTCTTTTAAGTATCTTAATGGACCACCTGTTAATTGGAAATAAGGGATATGGATTAAGGGAGAGAGGAGCACGTCTTAAAGCCATCTTAAAGAGGGCCCAATCTTGTTCAAGGACTAAATTTATAAAGATGAAAGCCCAATTAATGAAGACCTAAGTTTATTTAATTCACTATGTGCTAAATAACCTTAAGGGGTATTTTAGTCAAGAATGGGATGCCATTTATGATCAGATTTGGAAGGGAGAAGGCACCATTTATGATCATAAATGAAGAGAGAGAAGACATGATCTATCATCTTTAAGCTTTTAATGTGAATTCAAATTTTTTCTATTTTGTTCCAAGTTTGAATTTCAAGACTTAATTGTTTTCCTTTTTTATTTTTAACTTTAATACTGATTCCTTTTCATTATTATGGCTTTTATTAGCTGATTTGACTTAATGATTAAGACTTAGATATTAGGAAAGTTTTTGAATTCTTCCATTTAGTCTTTATTACCCAATCTACATGAATTAGGTAATTTTTCTAATTTGTTCAAGAGGAGCCACTACTTTTGGAGGGAGTCATCTAGGGTTAGGGTTTCTAAAGTCTTCTATTCTCTTTCTATAAATAGGCCCTCTTATCTACTTTTTAAAGAAGAAAGTTATGAATGAGAATTTTCTGTTAAGTTTGGTAAAACTCTTTGTGCGAGCTGTGCTTGTTTGTGGGTATCTTGAGATGAATACTAATGTGATTAAGAGTTTGATTAACTTTTGTGGTGTTTTAAAAGCTAAGGTTGCTAGATGCAAGTTGTTTCATTATCCTTTTCCTTGATCCTTATCTTCCTTTGTCTTTTTATTTATCTTTACTTTCATCCTTTATCATATCTTTATCTCTATAGTTCCTTATTTCATTTTTATTCTTATTCATGTCCGGGGTTCTATCCTAATGATCTCACTCTCACCCTCGTATCAATTAAAGAGAACTAAATCAACTAGTAACCCAAAGCTCTGATAACAAAATGATATAGGGGTGGACACGGGATCGTGCTAGTTTGGGATAAAATAAAAGAAGTGAAAATGAAACAAAGAAATATGGAGATGAAGATATGATGAGGGATGAAAAGTATAGATAAACAAAAAGACAAAGAAAGATAAGAATAAAGGAAAAGGATAATAACTAGAACACCTACTTCTAGCAATCTTACCTTTGAGACACCACAAGAGTTAATCAGACTCTTGATCATGTTAGTATTCACCTCAGGATTCCCACAAACAAGCATAGCTCGCACAAAGAGTTTTATCAAACTTAGGAGAAAAATTTTTATTCATCACTTCTTATCTAGAAGAGTATATAAGGGGGCCTATTTATAAGCAAGAGATAGAAGACTATAGAAAACCTAAACTTAGATGACTCCCTCTAAAGATGGTGGCTCCTCTTGAACAAATAAGAAGATTCCCTAATTCATGGAGATTAGGTAATAAAGGCTGAATGGAAGAATTTAAAAATTTCCTAATAACTAAAGTATTAATTACTAAATCAAATCAACTAATAAATAAAAGGGAATCAGCATTAAAGCTAGACTGAAAATGGATTAAAGACTTGAAATTCAAATTTAGAATAAAATAGGAAACAATTCAAACTTGCATTGAAGGCTTAAAGATAATGGAGATCACGCCTTCTCTCTCTTCATTTATGATAATAAATGGTGCCTTCTCCCTCTTTAAATATGATCATAAATGCATACTCCTCTTGTCAATAATATCCCTCAATCATATTTAACACATGGTGAATTAAATAAGCTAGGGTCTTCATTAATTGGGTTTCCATCTTTATAGATTTGACTTTGAACAAGATTGGGCCTTCTTTAAGATAGGTTTAGGATGTGCTCCTTATAAGATCTCCCTTACTAAAGCACATTTAACTTCATAAATAAGGTAATCAAGGGATTCCCAAAGTTGTAAATTTTAAAAGTGAAAACAATTCTCAAACATTACAATGGAGTTCCCAAAATCAAAATTTTAATCTCAAGCAAATATTTAAAATGCCTAAATTAGAGTTTGAAAATGATGTAAAAGCTTGGAAAATAAATGAGACCTAAAACAATGAGTTTTAAAACTTAAAACAGAATTTTGTGCAGAAAATGACACATACGTTGCGGCATAACGCATATATGTCATGACTCATCCCTCTTTGGTCATTGCACTACGACATATTGCATGAAAATGATAGTATCAATTACTGTCATTTGACAGTATAGGGAGCAAACTTTTGACACATCTTAAATCTCCCACCGATGTCTGATTGAGGTGGTTTTGGTGTATGCATGGAGTTTTCTCCTAACTCTAGCTAATGGCATCGGTTCACACTCAATTTTTTTTCTACAAAAAGTTAGACACTAAAACTCATTTTTACCACTTTTTACACAACACACACAACCTTGGTGTCTCAATTCAACTACAAGTGCCAAAAGCCTACATTAACTATCTAACTACACTCAATAGACTTTAGCGAACTTGTGCAGCACACATACACAACTAAAAACACATATATCTTAAAATCATCACTCAACCTCAAATTTCACAAAATACAAGGGGAGGAAATTCAAGCACGAAATCATCATTTTCATTTCAAATCTTTCAAAATTACATGTTTCTACTTACACAAGTATTTTGGCCCTATTCATGAGTTACAACTAAAATTCACTAATCTAGGGCATAAAATACACAGTTGTACACTAAGCTAATGCAAGTAGTAGTACAAAATAATGACATGTGATCCTAGTTGACAATTGTATTCATTTATAAATAAAACAATTAAGAGAGGCATACATAAAGGATTACTTTACAATCCTAAGCCTCTGTGTGTTTTTTTCCCTTAGATTCGATGAGCTATGCCTTGAAAATATTGAGAATTAAGGGGTGAGTACAACTACTCAGTAATCAAGTTTCACCTAATCTATATAGTTGCATGTCAATTGTAAACAAATACAAATAGGCAAACACACATATGACACATACGAAGACCTTGGCCACGATTCACAATACTAACAACTATGTGACGGGGACCAAGAACACGTATATTCATATTGATTTACAATACAAATCTCGAGGTCACAATAATACTAACCATTTACCCTTAACACATGCTAGACCACAATATTAATAACCATGTAGCCGGACGATATGCATAATCATAGCCAACCTTATACCTTCCTGTTACCTCTAACATGAAACTGATGGTTATCATGTAGCTACGTCCTTTATAGACTAACCCAGCCTTCACTTGTGAGGAGCTATCGAGCCAGGATTAACTTACTTTCTTATGTAATCCGGTTTCCTCTAATACTAACAAC
The DNA here is from genome assembly GCF_029017545.1 of Prosopis cineraria. Classification (NCBI taxonomy): domain Eukaryota; kingdom Viridiplantae; phylum Streptophyta; class Magnoliopsida; order Fabales; family Fabaceae; genus Prosopis; species Prosopis cineraria. The sequence continues at coordinate 2,061 of NW_026557282.1, read as the reverse complement.
CATGTGGTGTTGTACTCCTAATCTAGCCTCCTCTGAAACAGTGAAGACTAATTAGGTTGGAGTCTCTCACAAAACAAGTAGGACAGCCCTGCATCAACCATGAGACAAGGGCTCCTTCTCGATTTCAACGGTCGATGCCAAGGCAAGTTTTTAATTCTAACGTTCACTACCGGTACCACATAGATTTAACCAACTACTTCTCTCCCTAAGTGAACTCCTTCAGATGATCAAGCTGTGCACATTTTATATATTTATGCATCTAGTCCACAATACATCGCACATGAAATCATATGTCCCAATTCATAAACTCCACATGCTGCACAAGTCAAAAACATATTTAGCAAATTCTCATAATATGCTATCAAATCAAACCCACCATTAAACACAATGGATGGCATGCAGGGGTTTTCCTTTTTCAAAACCATTTCGCTAAAAATTATCATACTGCTGAATTGCATCGTGAGGAGAAAATATAAAATCAAACCAAATCAACCATTTCAATAAACAAACAATGAATATTCAAGATATCAATTAGATTTCCCCAGTAACCTCAAACCTTGAGAGGTCAAAGGTTTATCCTTCACACAAAACACTTCTGAAGCGTCTCCCAAGCTTAAAGGGGCCCAGAACAATGATCTACAACCACATTACAAAGATATCATTACAATCCCACTCGGGGGATTAACCAACATTAATTCCACACTTTTTTTACTCTACCAATCCTATAAATCTCCACGCATTCATACCCAATAGGTCCATTAGGGTTTATTAAAGCACGTAGCATTAAGAACTCCTCAAAAACCACCAGGAATGATCCCAACACTGCCAACTACCAGATTTAGTTTAATTTCATATATTTATTACTCCCATGCACCAACCACTTCAAAAATCATTAATGTTGGATTCCAATACCTTAAATAACACTTATATATCTATTTTAACTAATGGGGTCAGATTCATACTCCTATAGACTGAAAATAAACTCTTCAACTCAAACATTAGAATAAATCTCCATAAATGAGGGAGAGAAAGGAAGAAGAAGAAGAAGCATCATACTCCCTTGTAAGTTGGAAAGCTCCACAATATCACTGATAGGGCCTAAGTCATGCCCTAGTAGAGACAAAGTTTTGCTCTTCATTTTCTTCTTCTCCTCTCTCTCTAATTTTTCAAATAAACACGAAATTGATATATCAGATTTTTGACCATGTGTCGCGATGCACAAAGCCTTTTGCCATGGCACATGGCACAGAAATGTTGTTACATTTGAATCTACCCCTGTGCGCCACAGTGCAGTAACCATAGCCATGGCATGGGGCACAGAGGGCATACCTTCACTTTTTCTTCCTTTTTTATTACTCGAGTGGCCCATTGTCAATTCCGACATACTTTTAGGGCTAAAATCACAATTAATTACATCAATTAGGCCCCTCTTAGCTATACACCTCATTAACTCATTAATCACACTCCTTAGGTTTATAATCATGCTTAATCTCTTGGATGTTACATTCCCCTCTCCCTTAACCCATATCCCTTGTTCCAATTAGCACATGGTTGAATAAAGACACTTGGAAGAGGCTTGGACACATGGGCCTTCTTGTAGATCAATGGACTGGGCTTTGCAATACTTGGATCATCATAAATGGGCTTCCTTTGCTTTCTTGAAATGCCTCTCTTGCATAGTTGGGCTCTTGAAGTTCCCTTATGATACATTATTGTGCTCTTTCACATCCTTGTATTGGGCTATTGTCTCTAGGCTTTTAATACCTTGTAATGGATCCCTAGACAGATGAAATAGTCTTAGACCATATGAATCATGTGGCCTTCATGAGGATAGTACCAATCACACATCCTAGCTCCTTTCGGGCTCTAAGTATTTTTACCTCTATGATGGTCATATGAGAAACTCTCTCTTTGATGAAGCAATAAGTGTGGAACTCATCAATATGATTGTTGAATGATTTAATAATTAATCATCATGCCACAAAGAGCAAAAAAGAATTAGTAGAACAAGAGAATAAAAGGAAACCTTAGCGTACACACCTCATATATATACTAATAATG
>NW_026557281.1:0-25450 GCF_029017545.1 Prosopis cineraria | reverse complement strand
AAAGAAAAACCTGAAGAGTTTTGGGAGTGATTTGGAAGAATGCAAATCCTCACTCTCATCTCTCTCGGTCAAAGTATTCTTCCCCCATGTCTTTCATTTCTCTCGAATTTCATTAATTGCTTTCTCCCTTTGCATTGTCTGCTACTTTTCTTTCTCTCTTTATAACAGGGATAATGGATGGAGTAACGGCACGAAATTAAAAATGACGATTCTAACCTTCTGAATCTCTTTCTCTCCTTCTGTTCCAATAATTTCACCTTCATGGATATGTAAGTTCACTATACTTCATCTATTTTTGATTGCTCGATGCTGTATTATTATCAAAGGGAGCAAAACTGTTTTAATAAAATGTATCATGACTATTGTTACATCTTAGATTTTAATCACTAGGTAATAATAAATAAATAAAGGTAATTTAGAGGCATAGAAGAAAAAGTTTTGAAGCGTAAAAAATTATTGAACATTTATTAAGGATTATAAATTAAGAAATAAATAAGTAATATAATTTTTTTACGAAAACAAAAGTTTACCCCAAAATAAGATAAATTATTAAGATTTAATTTCAACCCAAAGTATATATAATTAAAAATAATGAATATATACATTTATACATATAAGAGGAAGAGAAAGGGGAGTGATTGAAATATACATGTAAATTTATAATACAATTATGGGTTAAAAAAAAAAAGGGTTGGGTATGGGCCAGGGCCCACAACACATTAAATTCAATATGCCTAAATGCACTAAACAACCCGCACTGCAGCGTTTGCAAATTTTACGCGCGTGGCCTGCATTTGGGTGAGGGAGAGATTTCGCTGAGGGTTGAGAATTTAGCACTTAGATTAGGGCTGTGCAACAGGCGGGACGGGTTGGCCCGTAAGGCTGCCCGTAGCCCGTCCCGTTTTGTCCAAACGGGCTGGGCCAGCCCGTACCCGTTTGCAGCCCGTTTCAGCCCGTTAAAAACGGCTGGGCGGGCTGCAAATGGGTCTGGGCGGGCTGGCCAGCCCGTTTTGGACAAACAGCCCTCAATTTGCTTTAAAATAAAAAAATATTCTATGCTTTAAAATTCTTGTAATTCTACCTAAAAATAGTTAAAATATCACCATCATCAAAGGAAATAAACTCTAATATTAGCAGTTACATATTACAGTCATCCAAGGCACCAAGCATCATCAGTCTTCAAAAATACAACATTAATCAAATCAAAGTAACCATACAAATTGACAAATGGTCTTGCCACAAGGCACAAGCAAAAAGCAATAATCCGACACAAATAATCTTGTCACAACTCACAAGCCAACAAGGCAACAAAACAATCCATCACATATTTAATCTTGCATTGGATCATCGTCGTCGTCATCGTCATCTTCAGAATCACTAGAGATGGTTGAACGTTGAGCCCCTGATTCTTCCTCTACAAAACAAATTAAGAAAATTATATTCATTAATATTTGAACAATGTAAAGTAATATAAAGTGAAAATGTTAATGAAATTACCAATAATAAGATTGTCAGACTCATCAAAATTATCAACATCAAGCTCTTTCAATTTGAAAGTAGGTTGAGAAAGCCAACTTTGAGCACAAATGAGTGCCTCCACCATTTTTGCAGAGAGGGAGCTCCTAAAAGTATCCAGTACTCGACCTCCCGTACTAAAAGCAGATTCTGAAGAGACAGTAGAGACAGGTGAAGCTAACACATCACGTGCAATCAAACTCAAGACCTTATACTTGAAAGCATTTACTTTCCACCAAGCTAAAACATCAAATTTTGGATCACGAGAAGCAACTAACTCAGCGTGAAGATATTCATCCACCTCCGAATTTTTTTCCTCTTGGCGTTCAATGCTTGCAATTGTATAGAATTGTCTCATTGTTTCATCATCCATGACCGCCAAAACATCATCATCGGGAATTGAATCTTGATTCTCCCCAACATTGTCATCACCGTGTTCTGCTCTTGCTTGAGATTGAGAAGCTTCACTATCAAAGACATCCTTTGAATATTCACCATATAAGCTATACAAGACATCCATGATATTTTTTGTAACCAGCTCACGTTGTATAGGCTCAGAATACATATTTTCCAAAGCAACTTGGACATATTTAAATTTGTATCTAGGGTCTAGTATCACTGCTATCACCAACAATGGATTCATGCTATCTGCCTTACCCCAGTATTTATCCAACTTACTTTGCATTCTTCTCACCATGTCACCCAATAGAGCATTAGAATTAGTTGCACTTGTCTTAAGCTTAGTTTGCATTGCAACTATTTGCTGGAAACATGTGTTAGATGTCACAAAATTTGATGCAGAAAACTTCAATGTCATGGAGTAAAATAGCTTCAAAAAGACTATAAACTCTTTTGCAACACCCCAATCATATGGACTAGGAGGTTCTTCTTCAACTTTCTTTTTAAAGTATTCATTGTAATCTTCATCTTCTTCTTCCATCCGATCAAAAACTTTAATGAACTTCACAGCATTTTCCAACATCAGATATGTTGAATTCCACCTAACAACATAAAAAAGCTCGATTAATATTAGAAAAATAAATATAAATTAACAATTCATAACAATAATTAAAATTACCTAGTGGGACAATCCATACTAAGTAGACTTTTTGAATCAATTCTTTGCTTTCCCATGAGCTCCTTGAATCTACGTAGCCTAGCCGGAGAAGATCTAACAAATTTTATCGCATGCCGAATGAGTTCAATGGACTTATTCATCTCTTTCAATCCTTCAGAGACAATCAAATTCAAAATATGAGCAGCACACCGCATATGCATATACTCTCCATCACATATAAGGCCATTCCATTCCCTCAAACGTTTTTTTAAATATGCAATTGCAGTGTCATTGGAAGAAGCATTGTCAACTGTAATTGTAAATACTTTGTCAATACCCCAACTAAATAAACATCCCTCAATTTCCTTCCCGATGGTATCTCCTTTGTGGTTTTCAATTACAAAAAAATTCAAAATCCGCTTTTGTAATGTCCAATTCTCATCAACCCAGTGAGCAGTCAAACACATGTAGTTGGCATTTTGGATTGAAGTCCAACAATCTGTGGTAAGGGACACACGAACTTTAAATTTCTTAAAATATTTCTTTAGATGTCTTGCTTCTTCAAGATACAACTTGTAACAATCCCTAGCAACTGTCCATCGTGAAGGGATTTGAAATCTAGGCTCAAGTCCGTGCAATAGTTCTTTAAAACCCTCCCCTTCCACAACTCGAAAAGGCATCTCATCTTTTACAATAAATTTAGCAAGATCCTTCCTGCACCTCTCTTGATTGAACAATTGTGTAGACATTGTTTGGCTACAAGTAACAGAGAATAAAGATTGTGTCATCTTGTTGGCTTTGTTTGGATTCTTTGGGCACTTTTCAAAATGCCGCCAAAGTGCTTTAGTCCCATGGTTCGAAGGATGACTTGCATAATCCATGCCACAATAGTTGTATTTGGCACGGTGCTTCCCTTTAGTTTGCTCAAGTGACATCCTCGTAAAATGCTTCCAAGCTTCAGATCTTTGCTTCTTCCTTTTCCTAGCCGGTGCTTGTTTTTGTCCCTCATTATTTGTGGCATTCTCTACTCGAGTAGTGGGACTGTGTGATGTCGCAGTAGCCTTAGTTTCAATATCACCTTCTTCCACATTTGCTTTAAGGGTTTGAGTGTTGCTCATCCTTTTAAATTCTAAAAAATTAGGAAGGTACAATTATTCCAATCAAGCAGCCACATAATTTCATAATACAAAAAAAATCACATAATTTTAATTTTCAAGCATAATTTCAGTCAAGCAATGTATTTATACATGTTCCCACCAATGTGGAGATCTTTACATTATGAAATAGTTCAATATATTCAAAAGTAAGTTAATTAACTTATGCATCCATTCTTTTGTGGGATTCTCATGGAATCTGGTGCTTCTTTGCAAGCTGGTTACAGACTTACAGGCACATCGACACTGCTTGGGAATATGGCGTTCAAGAAATTAATTAACTACAACAGGTTGGACACGCAAGCAATACTGGAAATTGGAAAAGAAGGATTTGTTTGTCACCTCTAAACTCTGTTAATGAAATCTATTGGTGGCATATCCAATTCAGTTAAACTAATTCACAACTAAGAGCAAAGGCAGAGTCGCTGAGTCAAATAATCATCACTATAATGTTAATAACTTACTTGGTCTTAGCTTGGCAGGAAGACACGCACAAGATTGAATCAGGGAGTGAGCAAGCCAGCGAGGCAGCAAGATATTGTGACTAAGCGACTGAGCAAGATTAATTATATCATACACAAATATCATATAAGAAAGAAATTACAAGTAATTAATATAGATTAGTGATTAATCATACTTGGAAGATGTTTCTAAAAAGCACGGTAGCGACTGTGAGAAAGAAGAATCCTTCGAAAGGAATTCTCAAAAGCTTACCCCACAGCCTTGTGGCCCAGAATCCTTGGAAACACTCCAGAAGACAAGTTTCCTCTACGACTGAGAATGCGAGATTGGAGCTGTGGAGGTATGCGACTATGTCTATGAGTCTGCCCGAGTGCCCTCTGCCGCTCTGCGTTTACGAGTTTGGCTATCTGAGTGAAGCTGCAGCTGCCTGGTCTGCCGTCTGCGAGAAAGAAGAATCCTTCGGAAGGAATTCTCAGAAGCTTACCCCATAGCCTCGTGGCCCAGAATCCTTGGAAACACTCCAGAAGACAAGTTTGCTCTACGACTGTGAGAATGCGCGATTAGAGCTGTGGAGGTATGCGACTATGTCTATGAGTCTGCCCGATTGCCCTCTGCCGCTCTGCGTTTACGAGTCTGGCTGTCTGAGTGAAGCTGCGGCTGCCTGGTCTGCCGTCTGCGTGCGATGATTTGCGATTGCGAGGGAGAGGGACCGAGTCCGAGGGTTTTAATTTCAGCAGGCAGGAAATGGTATTTGAAAAACCGCAAAAGGCAAAACGCAGCGTGTGCCAGCGTCCTGTTTCACTGTTCACTCTTCCAGTATTTTAATAAAAAATAATTTGCAAATTTTTTTTAATTATTACGGGATGGGACGGGTTGCCCGGTGGCTAACCCGTAGCCCGTCCCGCCCGTATATCTTATTAACGGGCTAGCCCGTAATTTCAGCCCGCCCGTTTTTTTGTTAAATGGGCGGGTTTTTACCCGCTCATTTTTAACGGGTACAAGCGGGTCGAGCGGGTAGCGGGTTACTTGCTCAGCCCTAACTTAGATATTATAATTAGATACTTCCAGGATGGTTTTAGACTGAGATGATGTAAGTATTTTTAAAATTTTATTTTACCTGTTTATCCCCTTAGTTTTTAGAACCTTGATGGTAAAAAAATTTAGAGAGTGACATAATTGGAATTTTTGGATCTTTTGCTAATAGTGAGTTACTCTGAAAATATATATATATATAGGTCTATCTTGAGTTTTTAGAAAATTTAATCTCTATATTTAAATTATTTATAAGACTTGAGGTCTCTTGGAGTAAAGACTTAAGATAAATGGAAACTTAAAATCAATACTTTCCAACCATAAAAAATATTTATTAGACTTTTGAATGTAGAGAAACTAGTTTATGTATGACGACATAGAGTTGAAAGAGAAATTTGGGGTCTATGCGGTAGCTTTAGGGTGACTTTAGTGTTCGTTTAGGGTAATTTTCAGTAACTTTAGATTTTATATTAATACTTTTGCATGTCTATGGCTAAAGACTCTCACTGAAAATTCTTATTGTCTGAATTGATGTGTAGTTATTTGTGAGTTAAAGGAGTACAGGTAATTTAAGATTTTTTTATATATATACAAACTCTATGATATCGAATATGTATAACTATAAATTTATTTGTTAAACTATTATAAATTACTTGAATCATGTCAAGCATGTTTGTAACTTAATTATATACATTACTGTTGATGTTTTTTCTTTTTAAGTATGCTTATAAATGTAGGTTAATAATTTTTAATTATTGAAAATTTTATATTATTTAAGAGTAGTTTAGTTCTTTCAAACATACTTGTAATTTAAGTTCATCAATTGAGATATTTCATTTTTAAGTATGCTTTTATATATGTAAATGATGCATATGCATTATACATTGGGGATGGGTTGATGAGGAAATAAAGTTGAATTTTTGATATGACTATAATTTAGTGATTTTTCATTATCTCAAACTTAAGAAATCTGGTACTAACTATGAATTTGCATTCAAAATGGATATGAATAAAGCATTTGACTGCCTTGGATGGGATTTGACAGAGGCTGTCTTAAAGAAAATCGGCTTTTGCAATACTTGGGTTGGATGGATCATGAAGTGTGTTAAGTGATCCATGTTTAATGTTTTGATCTCTTGTAGAACCGTGGCCAGCATTGTTCCTGAGAGTACGTCAAGGAGATCCTCTCTCCCCGTACCTCTTCATAATTGCAAGTAAGGTTTTGTCTTTCACGCTAAGTGCTCATGCAAATAATGGGGTTGTTCAAGGCATTTCTTTGACTGAAGAATGCCCTATGCTTACTCATTATCTTTTTGCTGATGACACCATGCTCTTTCTGAATGCTAGCCGAAGTAATTGTAGTGCCATAAAAGAAATTCTTGATTCATATTGCAATGCTTCAGGTCAAAGAGTGAACTTTGACAAATCTTCCCTCTCTCTCTCTCTCTGTTTTTTTCCCCCTGTGAATACCCCTTTCATGTGAAAGAAGAAGTCTATTCTTTCCTTGGAGTTAGTACTGTTGACAACCCGGGAGTGTATCTTGGTTTGCCTATTTTGTGGGGCAGATCCAAAATTGCTGCCTTAGCCCATGTCCTAGATAAAGTGGGGAAGAAAATACACGGTTGGAAAAGCAAATTGCTAACTTTTGTTGGGAAAGAAGTTTTGATTAAGCCAGTGGTTAATGTGGTTCCTATTTTCCTTATGACGAGTTTTAAATTCCCTAAGCGTACTTGCTCTGAACTTGATAGTCTAATGGCAAATTTCTTTTGGGGGCATAATGATACTAAGAATAACATTCATTGGCGATCTTGGAGCAAGCTATGTGCTCCAAAGAAGGAGGGAAGCCTTGGATTTAGAGACTTTATGAACTTCAATGATGCGCTGCTTGCCAAAACAGCCTGGAGGGTATTAAGCAACCCTGGTCATCTTTGGGCCAAGGTACTTAAAATCTATCTATTTTCCCTCTATCTCCTTTTACATGCTGAACGTGGATCTCACGCTTCCTGGGCATGGAGTAGCTGACTTGTTGGGTCAGGGCAAAATATCCTAGTGTAGAAAGATCCTCATGTTATTGGCATGGCTGATTTCAAAGTTGTCAAACAAGAGAATGTCAACATCGATATAAATCTTAAAGTGTCTGATCTTATTTCTGATGGTACATAGGATTTATCTACTGTATCACATGCAATGACTCCTGAAACTACATCTTGTTTCGAGAATATTTTGATTCCTCGTAATATCTCAGCTGATACAACTATTTGGCATGGTGCTAAGAAGGGAAATTATACCTCAAAGCTAGGATACAGACTGAACTATGCAAGAGACCACCCTGTGAGTATCCCTGATGCGACAACCTCAAGCCCTCTCCCCCAAGGAATCTGGAATGATATTTGGAAACTCAAGATTTTTCCTAAAGTCAAACACTTTATGTGGAGGGCTTTTCATAGGGCCCTTGCAACAAAGGAGGCTCTTCATGCCCGTAAATGCTCTCCAGACCTGAGCTATCCCATCTGTTGCTCTTTTGTGATTGGGCAAAAAAGGCTTGGTTTGGCTGTCTGCTTTCCATCATCATTGATCCTCAAAAGATTACTTCCTTTGAAGGGTGGGGATGTTTCTTTTTGTTAGACAACAATCCCCTAGATGGTTTTGGTAAGGCTTACATTGCTTGCATATGCTGGAATATATGGAAAACCAGGTTTGCCAAGGTTTTTTCGGCTTCTGAAATTAATCCTATTCACGTTATTAGCCTAACAAATGCTTCTGTGAATGAATTCTGGAAGATTCATGGAGAAAAAGACTCTTGTTCACCTGTTTCTAATCTACCCACACAGTGGAAACCACCATCTGTAGGTAAATTCAAATTTAATTGTGATGGTGCATACTCTGCTGTCTCAAAAAAGGCTGCAATAGGAATTTTATGGCGTGATCACCTGGGCAAATTTATTAAGGGTTGGCAAGAACCTGTTACTGCCTCTTCTAGCCTTATGGCAGAATTTTTTGCACTTAGAAAAGCTGTCCAAGTTGCTATAGATTCCCATATCACTAAAGCCGTTTCTGAACTAGATTGTTTAGATTGGTGCCGTGTGCTTTCCTCTTTAGATCTTTCTTATAGTCATTGGTCTCACCACAGCCCACTTGAGGAATTCTTTGACATTATCCGCTTGTTCCCAGCTTTTTCTTTCTCCTTTGTCAAAAGAGAAGGAAATTCTGCTACTGATTGGCTAGCAGTCTCTTCACTAAAGGGAGTGGAGCCTTCAGGTTGGGTTCTTTGCTCTTCACTCCCTCTTTTGGATATCTTAGCTTATAACTCAAATGGTGTAGCTCAGGATTTTACGCAACCATTGAGTTCCAAAGATCGAGAAGGAATTAGCTGATTTTATCTTTTCTTTAAGCTTTTAGTTTGGTCTTTGCCTTTGATGTTGGCTTATGACTTCATGTTTTTTCGTTTTACTATGTATTGAGCTTTGACTCTATTTTGGAATTTATTTCCTTTCTCTGGTAAAAAAAAAAAATTAACTCTTTTCTATTATAGTTACCTTTAAGAAAAAAATAAATTTCAGAACTGATTTTAAACTTTAGTACCATGGTAAAATTATGTTTTTTTGGTTTAAATCTTTTTATTATCATGATAATTGATTACGTTTTTTTGTTAGTATGATTAGGGTGTTACAATTATCATCTCATTGCTGATTCTCACTCATTCAACACTTTAAAGGATACCGCAAATTTCAACATGTAGAAAGCAGTAATTGAAGAAGTGCCAAGTATGAATTTGAGGTTATTATTTGGGGCCTTCAGGTAACATTGACAGAGCATGCTGGTCTTTAAAGTAAAACCATCTTACAATAAAATATACAATAACTGTAAGCGTAATCAATTACTCCACGTATGTAAGAATTATTTTATTCAGAGCGTCCCAATACATAAATAAGTATATTTCTGTCTGGGCTTTGGACAGTCATCATATTGTCGCCGGAGAGTGAATTTTCCCACACCTTCTCATTAATCCAACGCAGAGAAATGATTGGAATACATCCTCACAAAACCACCCTCTTTAACTCACCATTTTAGTTGGTTTTGTTGGTAGCTGTTGTGGACCTGTTTGTGCCGCCGTACTCACTAAATCTGTCCGGTTTGGTTTTGATGGTTTTTTTTTTTTTTTTTTTTTGCCAATTTGGTGTTCTCTTAACAAGTACAATTGACAATGGAGTTTTTCTTCTAGTTTCGATTGCTTCATGCGCGCATATATAATACATTGAAGGGGAATATAATTAAACACTAAGGAAGTTACAAGTAAATAATAATAAAATGCAGCCCAGAACACAAAAAGGAACAGACGACATAAATATTCTGATCCTTTGAAGTCATGCCTTGAAATTTTCTAGCGTGCCTTGGGAGTCACCGTTACTTGCGTAGAATTTATAGAGAAAATCTTTGTTCTTGAAGGGCTTGTAAATTGGAGGATGGAGTTCATCAACCAGCTCTTTTGCGGGCTCTATAATACTCTCCTCCAAAGCTCCTATGAAAAATACAACTGAAGTTCGAGCTTCTCCTGAATTCGTCACAGCTCTGTGCTCTGCACTTTTCAGCTTATTGTTACTGATCACCTGCACCCTCATTCAACATTATCATTTGCAATCAAATGAACAATGAAACAAGTTGTTTAATTTCTACTCTGAATGAAAAGTCAGGGACTATGCAATCAAGAGTGTACTATGAATACCTGCAACTGAGAGCCTATATTGACCACAATTGCATGTGGATTAGGACGGACACCAAGCCAAGTATCATCCTTCAACACTTGAAGTCCATAGACGTCATCTTGGAGTAAAAGAGTTATGATATAAGGATCAGCATGCTTGGATAATCCTAGAGTCAAATCTGGCTGGGGGCATGGCGGATAATGATTAGCCGATAGTATCATAGATTGGCTATATTCACCCTCAAGGTATTCACCATCCAGCCCAAGTCCTTCACTGATAAACTTCAAGATCCTGGAAGCCAACTTCTTTATTTCCACTGAACACACCCCAATACACTCTCTGATACAAATCAGACTAAAGCCAATAAGTAAAGAAACAAATAAAAAAGTAGACATAAAAGCATTTAGAGTTTAGAGTGTAGCATCCATTATATTACTGGTATCTCGCTGGGATTTGAGGCCATATATGCTGCCACTTCTCTAAAGGATGACATGGGTGCTTGAGACAGTCCCTCCATAGATGAACCTTCTCTGTAGCATAAGTTACAGAGCTCGTAATGAGCCTGCAATCCTTCATGCTAAAACCCTCTGACCACAAGTGCTGCTTGGTCTCTGCTGGCATCTGGAAGAACTCCTTCAACACACTTATTGTTTCATTCATTAGATTCTCCGGAATCCCATGATTGATCACCTATACTTTCAATTATCACACATTATTGCTACAATTGATCAAGCTTTTAAACATCTTATTCTTTCACCAAACCCGAAACCTAAAAAAACAGAAGCTAATGGCATGAACCTGGAAGAATCCAAACTCTTGAGCTGCCTTGAGAATTTTCTGCATAATAAGCGTTGGATCACCTTTCTCTGCTTCGTTGAGGTCAATCACTGGGAAGCTTTCACTTATAGGCACATGGACGATCCCTGGTCTTGTTTCTGGTGGAAACACGTAATCCTCCGGCACAGGTCGCACACGGCACCAGTTTGAAACAAGTTTCTCCATTGCATACGATGCAAAACAAAGAAACTTCACCTGCTCGTTCTCTCCAGATTCCTTTATTATTCTCTGAACAAATCATTTCTCTCATCCCAAGCATATTAAAGGCGGTGAAGAAGGAAAAAAAAAATCTAAAAAATTAATATTTAATAGTGTAAGGCGGCGAAACAAATCTAGATATCATTGTCCCCGCCATTCCTAATCTACCAATATGCGTGTCTCATTTGAGTGTGTGTAACAGAGGAAACTAAAGCTAAAGAGAGAGAAAAAGAGTGAAGCGTGTGCTGATGTGAGAGAGAATAAGAGTGAGTGCTGGGATAACGTGTGAGCGTGTGACGGGAAGGTGAGAGAAAGGTCACAAGAATTGAGTTAGGTCCACACTTTGTGTTGTTAAGTGATAACTTAAAGATTAATAAAATTAAATTTAATCATATTAAAATATTTATTTTATTAATTTGATATTTACTTAATTATTTTTTTATAAGAGATAATAATCCATTTCAATCTAATAAACTTAATTAAAATAATAAAAATATTTATAATTATAATAAATTTATAATAATTTTTAATAATAAAAAAATATTTTAATTAAAGTATAAATAATTTAAATTTATAACTTTAATAAAAACAACATTCAACAACACTACATTACAATAATAATTTAAAAATAAACTTAATAAATTTTCATGTATACATTCATTTTCTTAATGTTAATTACATTTGAAGCATCTATAAAAAATAAATTAATTATAATTATATTAAATAAATTAATAAAATTGGATTAGACTAAGTGGTCTGGATGTCCAATCTTTTATCTAGTCCAACCTGAAAAAATAATCTAATCTTTTTAATCTTAAATGATCAATATTTATATGGACCGGACATGACAGGATTATCTTGAATTGAATTAAGTTGGACTAGGCTGAAAGTTTTTAATACAGCCTTAGTTCTTAACAAAGTGTAAAAGAAAGAAAAACCTGGAGAGTATTGGGAGTGATTTGGAAGAATGCAAATCGTCACTCTCATCTCTCTCTCGGTCAAAGTATTCTCCCCTCATTTCTTTCATTTATCTCAAATTTCATTAATTCCTTTCTCCCTTTGCATTGCTCTGCTAATTTTTTCTTTCTCCCTTCATAGCTGGGATAATGGATAGAGTAACGGCGCAATTAAAAATGACGATTCTAACCCCCTCAATCTCTTTCTTTCCCTCTGTTCCAATAATTTCACCTTCATGGATATGTAAGTTCACCGTAATTCATCTATTTTTGGCTGCTCAATGCTGTATTATTATCAAAGGGGGCAAAACTGTTTTGATAAAATGTATCATGATTGTTGTAACATCTTAGATTTTAATCACTAGGTAATATTAAATTAAATAAAGGCAATTTGGAGACAGAAGAAAAAGTTTTGAGGCGTAGAAAATTATTAAACATGTATTGAGGATCATAAATTAAGAAATAAATAATATAATTTTTAAAAAAACAAAAGTTATCCCAAAATAAGATAAATTTTAAAGATTTAATTTCAACCTTAAGTATATATAAATAAAAATGATGAATATATGCATTTATTTATAAGATGAGGAGAAAGGGGAGTAATTGCCTAATTGGAATATATATATATATATAATACAATATATAGGTTAAAAAAAAAAAGGATTGCGTTGTGGGCATTAAATTCAGCGTACCCAAATGCACCAAACAACACACACTGTAGCGTTCACAAATTTTACGCGCGTGGCCTGTAGGTAGGTGAGGGGGAGATTTTGCTGAGGGTGAAAAATTTAGCACTTAGATATTATAATTAGATACTTCTAGGATGGTTTGAGACTTCGATCATGTTAGCATTTTAAAATTGAGAAAATAACAATTAAGTTTTAAAGGATTAATTTTATTCAAAATAAATCTCAAAACATTTTGAAAGGCCAGTTAAGTCCTAGATCCTTGAGTAGCATTTTAATATAATGAGAAATTACCGAAATACCCTTATTTGGCTGTTGAAAATTTGAGGTTGTTCCTTCTCTACTCTTCGCCCTGTTCGTCGTCTCTTCCCTGTCGCATTGCAAGCGAGTAAAGCTCTCTGTCGTCTCTTCCCTAAGCTGTCCAGTAAAGCTGTCTATCATCTCTATTCTAGTCCTGTTTGACATCTCTTCTCTACTCTGAGTGATCAGTTGCTTAGGTCATTAATCTTTGATGGGTGTGATGCATTTGCCTAGCTGAAGTGTCTGATTCTCATCAACATTCACCATTTCGATTATACAGAAATTGCTTCTTTTTCAATTTGTTTCCTTAAGTGTCTTAGCTGAAGGAGGACTATGTAGTTTGTACAAGTGAGGATATGCTCAAATGAATTTTAAGTTCGAAGTTATACATTGTACCCAATTAATCAAGTTTGCAACTTTGTAACTCTGTAATTTGTTTTTACAATTTTATTATCAACTTCTAATATTGAAACGTATTTGTAATGTTCAAGTATACATTATACCTAATCAAGCAAGTTGTCAAGAAACTTAGGTACCCAGTTTTGCAACTATTTCAAGACAAATTTGCCACTTCTTGTCAAAATTTTGGGTGGAAGAACTATTAAATTCTTAAAGTTATTATTGTAGGACAATGCTCCAGTAATTTGCAATTGAAACACCAGATTTTACAACTTTCTTACAAATAATTTGCAACTCCTTCTTAAAATTTTGGGTGAAAGAATATTTGAATTCTTGAACTTGCAAAGCTACTAAATTATTTTAGGACATGGCTCTAGTAATTTACAACTTACATACTAAATTTTGTAAATTCATTACAAATAATTTGTAACTCTTTCTCAAAATTTTAGGTGGAATAACTTTTGAATTCTTAAACTTATAAAGCTATCAAATTATTTTAGGATAACGCTTCAATAATTTGCAATTGACATACCAAATTTTACAACTTTGTTACGAATAATTTGCAACTCTTTTTTAAAATTTTGAGTGGAATAACTTTTGAATTCTTGAACTTGTAAAACTATCAAATTATTTTAGGACATGGCTCCAGTAATTTGCAACTAACATACTAAATTTTGCAACTTCCTTATGAATAATTTGTAACTCATTCTCAAAATTTTGGGTGGAAAAACTTTTAAATTCTTAAATTTGCAAAACTATCAAATTATTTTAAGATATGACTCCAGTAATTTGCAACTAACATACTAAATTTTGTAACTTTCTTACGAATAATTTGCAACTCATTCTCAAAATTTTGGGTAGAATAACTTTTGAATTCTTAAACTTGCAAAACTACCAAATTATTTTAGAACATGACTCCAATAATTTGCAATTGACATACCAAATTTTGCAACTGCCTTACAAATAATTTGCAACCTCTGTTCGAAATTTTAAGACAACACACTTTTAGTGATTATAGAATATATGAACTGTACATATAAGCTACATGTATTAATTCATCTAATGCATCTGCACATATCAGTTGTCCACATACACAAAAGCATGAACTTAGATTTATAAAAGAGGGGTTGCTATGTACCAAAAAAATCCCCTAATACTATCAATATATATGTACAAAAACCTATATATGTTAACTAAATCTAGATTGATCTAAAACTATCCATATATGTATATCACCTAAATCCAAGTTCATGTGGTAACCCATTTACGATAACATCAACTTGGATTTGGATTTTTACACCTCTTCTGTGTACGACCTGCTTCATGACAATGAGAACAATGATAAACCTTTTTTTTGCTGATATTGAAACTTAATCCTCACACTATGAGGTCTGCCAGCTGATCGAGATGTTTTAGGAGGTAGCAAAAAGGTTTGGTTTATGAGCTTAGATATTGTCAATGCATTTAGCTTTGACATCTCATGGGTCTCAACATGATGCATGGTGCCATTGTATATTTTTTCCTATGAGCTACGAAGATAACATGCATAGTACAATATTATACTTGTAGATTGCTTGTCTATAATCATCAGTACTCGTAAAAATCTGCCCGGTCCTACTAGCAAATCCTTCCACTTTGTTGCATTTAGCTTAGGCATTGGTTTTGGGATACTTTGTATCGCACATAGTAGAACTTCAAGATCTAGTATAGCATATGAATTTCAGCTAAACATCCTGCTCTACATTTCCATTCAAATCATGTTTATTACTACCATTCACATTTATATTAGCATAATATTAATCATGTAACTATTAAAAAAACTTACCCTTCAATTGAATCTCTTCTTGCCACTATACTTTGCTGTATCTTTCCAATGATGTACACATGAGCAAAATTATCATTCAATTTCATTAATTGATTTATCCCTTTATCATCTTTAAAGTCTAAAAGAGCATTACAATCAAACTTTACTGTGTATTTTAACTCTATTCCATTTAAATCACAATTCAAGCATGATGAAATCAATATAACAAATCCTTCAAGAGACATTCATTCTCTAATCATTCTTCCATTATAACTCTCCCCATCATAATGCATTGTCCCATGCATATCTTTTACAATATCTCCACCAAAATGAAAATAACAAAAAATTTCCTTGAAACAATTACTTTTCATTATGCCTAATAATATCAACCTATAAAAAACAAAATAAAATGTAATAATATATCACTTATAAATAAGTTACTTTTGATATAAGTGATTTTTACATTAGTGAAACAGTGACAGCATTTCATCTTAAGATATGGACACTCGATGATAAATTCTTACACTTTCAGTTGCAAAATGTCGAATCTTCATGCCAAATCTTTAGAAATGTGAAATAAAAAAATCTTTCATGTTCAGTTGCAATAAACCGTTCCATCTTTTCCCTGATGAGAGCCATTTTGCAAGAAATCAGACCTTAATAGAGTAAACTTTTTTGTTTAGATGCAGGGATTTGAAAAAAAAGAAGACACACCTATCTAAATGCACCAGCACAACTCCTTGAGCTTCCTTGAATAAGTAATTAAGGCAATTCCACCTCTTCTAAGCACAACTCTGTTTTAGGAATGGTATTCTTCAATATGCAGCCCCACCACTTACATGCAGATTTCATTAATGGCGGGAAAGAGACAAATCAAAAGGAAAATGTTGGAACTGATGAGTGTACATGTTATATTTAATTATAGGGGCATTTTCATCATTTCCTTCGTAAGTCTAATTTGTGAAAAACAGCATGGGACTTAACTGATCTTTCAAAATATCTTAGGATTTATCTTAAATAAAATTAGTCCTTTAAGACTTTATTGTCATTTTCCCTTTAAAATTTTTATTTTATCTGTTTATCCCCTTAGTTTTGAGAATCTTGGTGGTAAAAAAAATTAGAGAGTGACATAATTGAAATTTTTTGATTTAGTTTTATATATAAATTATTTACAAGACTTGAGATCTCTTAGCATAAAGACTTAAGATAAATGGAGACTTAAAATCAATATTTTTAAACCATTAGAGTCATGAATACGGAAAAATAGTTTATATATAGGGATATGGAGTTAAAAGATAAATTTGGGCTCTATGTTGTAGCTTTTGGAAAACCTTAGAGTAATTTTAGAATAGTTTTTTTTTTAGTTAAGAACATATAGATAGTTAAAGGATTTTTCATATATATACAAACTCTATGTGTGATAAAGAACGTGTATAACTATAAATTTATTTGTTGAAAATTTATAAGTTAATTAAATCATGTCAAGCATACTTATAACTTAACTATATACATTATTGTTGGTATTTTTTCTTTTCAAGTATGCTCGTGAATGTCTATTGATAATTTTTAATTGTTAAAAATTTATATTAGTTAAGAGTAATTTAATTCTTTTAAGCATACTTGTAATTTGAGTTCATCGATTGAGATATTTTAATTTTTAAGCATGCATGTATGTAATGTAAATTATGCATATGTGATATGCATTGGGGATAAGTTGATAAGGAAATAATGTTGATGTATCTGTAATTCAATGATGCCATGATTTGCCTCCACTTTGTGCACATGATTAGTTGTTTGAGAGCTTTAGTTCATAATACTTACCTAACTAGATTTGCTAAGGTGGAATGTGGGACAGTGAGACCTTCTTATTGGATTCTTTAAAAAGGAAATCCATGGTATGAGCTTGAGCTCTGTACATTTAGCTAGGTACATCTCAAGTAATAGAGAAACTTTGATCAATCAAGTGTGTGGGCCAAATCATAGTTAAACCCATGGTTTTGGTTAGCGATATAAAGTTGAACAAAGTAATAAGGGAGATTACTAGTATTGCATATTAATATGTTGCATCAAGTGATTATTAATGATGCCCATGACTGAATAATTCTCATAAACTTATTGGTATATCTGTTGTATATTTGTGTGGTTATAGTTTGTGTTTATATGGTTAAATTTTATATTATTGAGGCATTAAAGCTCATTTGTTTTCTTTAGTATTTTAGGTAAACTTAGAGGATCCATGGAGAAGTGTTTGTAAGTTTGGGACTTACCTTGAATAAGCCTTAAGTCTAATTTTATTTACAGAATAATCATTTGTCAGTATAAGACATGTTTGTCATTTGGGTTTGCTTTAATAAATTGTTTATTATTTATGTATAATGGATAAGAATATTGTTAGTTGAGATATGAAGCTATAGAAATTGCATAACTGATTTTCTAGAGTAAATATTTTATCATACAAGTTTGGTATCAAAACTTTTTATTAAAATAAATATTTAAATATTTGTAATTAAATATTACACTCATGTTTGCGAGCTTTAAAAAGCCTAAACCTTGTGAAATTAAATTTTTTTAAAACTTTTTTATTGATCATGGTAGACTCTTTTCTATCATGATAGGATAATGTTTATGGTTTTAAATTGTACAGTCAAATTTTTATGACTTTGCTAGCCTTTTTATTACTAGTTTAATCTTTTTCTACTAAGATTAATTTTTAAATATCTCTTTATTAGATAAATATTTTATAACTATGGTAATTCTTAAAAATAAGTTTAACTCTTTTTTACCATGATTACCTTTAAGAAAAATAAATAAATTTTAGAACTGATTTTAAGCTTTTATACCATTGTAATTATGTTTTTTGAGGAGTTTAAATTTTCTTTATTATCATGATATTTGATTACGTTTTTTGTTAGTATGATTAGGGTGTTACAATTATCATCTCAATATCTCATTGCTGATTCTCACTCATTCAACACTTTAACGGATACTGCAAATTTCAATATGCACAAAGCAGTAATTGAAGAAGTGCCAAGTATGAATTTGAGGTTATTTATTTGGGGCCTTCAGATAACATTTGCTAGCGCGCATAGATAATCAAGAAAGCAAAACTTTTGCATCTCAGTTCGTTTGATGTTCAACCCACTACAAGTTACTACGCTATATCTGATGTAATTTTGCGTGTTAGTGATATTTTCATCAAATGTTAAAATCCTACTTGATTATAATTGTTATAGATTTTAGTTCACATTCTTTTTGGATAAAAATATATTTTTAATTCTCTAACTTTAAATAAGATTTCAATTTAATCTTTTAATTTTATAAAATATTTTTTTAGTGTTCTAATCCTAATACTATTAATTTCAAATGATGGTTTTGTGTCAACAATTGCTATTTTTAAAAATTAAATGTAATATGTTAAATATTTAAAAATATTTTGTCAAAAAGTTCACTGACAATATTGTTTATTAATGAAACTACTAGAAAATATTTTTTAAAATTAAATGATGAAAATGAAGTTTCGGTTGAAGTTAAAATATCATAAAAATACAAATTTGCCATCGTTTTCAAAAACAAAGAGAGATAGTATCATAATTAGAATGAAAATGTTAGATTTATATAGTTTAAATTTACTATAAACAAATTAAACATTGACAGAGCATGCTCGTCTTCAAAGTAAAACCATCTCACAATAAAATATATATTAACTGTAAGCGTAATCAATTAATCCACGTATGTAAGAATTATTTTATTCAGAGTGTCCAAATACATAAATAAGTATATTTCTGCTTGGACTTTGGACAGTCATCATATCGTCGCCGGAGAGAGAATTTTCCGTGTGGTTATCTTCTTTCTTTCTGAGCAAGTGCGAGTTCGTTCAATATTTTTTAATTTTTTTAAATTATTTACTATTTATTTTATTCGGTAGTGGTGGCTATCTCCACGTAATAAGTTCTTTTATTACTGTATAAACAAACTGAACAAAATTGAAAAGGAAATGTTGAGAGCAGAAAGAACAAATAATGGTACCAAAGAATGGTTGAAGCCAAAACAGATAATTTTTAAGCCATTTATAAGTAGAAATACTGTATACAAAGAATAACCCTCATTTGAATGTCATAATATTTAAATCTAATAAATGGTAATATTGAATACGAGATAATATGTTATATCTTAATAATATACTCCCTACCTTCAGAAATCAATAATTATCTTTTTTTTTATTATGTTTAAAAATTTAATAAATTTTTAACTTTGTTCATATTAAATATACATATTTTAATAACATACATCCTTTGTCCTATTTTATAAGACCTTTGTCCTATTTTATAAGACATTTGTGAAGGTGATTTGGTATCTCAAAATATAAATTATTTTTAAAAAATAATGTTTTATTATCAATAATTATCTCAATATTACCCCCTCATTATTTCACTCCTTAAATATTTCCTTTGGTTCATATTACAGGCACTTTATATATGAATTTTTTTTCCTTATTAATACAAGGTATTTATTGGGTTATTTATTACTGTTGTTCAATTTTACCTCTGATACAAATTTAATTTTATGACTCATAGCATATTATGCATCTCTAACTTTCTACTTTTAATAGGGGTAAAATTAAATTTTTTATTTTAAAATATATTTAATGAGTTGGCTATCATGATTTAATCCCAGCGCCTTATAATAAAGACAAAAAAGAGTATATTTTTTCACCCCTTTCCGATTAATAAAGAGTATTTTAAAAGTAGAAAAAAATTAAGATAATAAACTTAATTTAATGAATTTCTTCGGTGCATGTAATTTTAACACAAAAAAAATATAAATTGAGACAAGAAAGTATAATTTCTTTCACAAAAATTTATTGAAGGATAAAAAAAGTTATGATAAATTCAATAATATAATTTATAAATAAAATTAAAATATTATTCTTTTTATCTTACAAATAATGCTAGGAAAATACAATAATAAGCTTGAACTCAAAGGTTGGGCTGATTTTTATGCAAAGCCCATACGTACCATCTAGTTATTTTTTTATTAAAAAAAAGGTAAAAGATGTCAGTGTGGGTGTCCATTAATATAAAATGTACGTACAAACAAAACTTGCACTCTTTAGTTGAAAACTCGGACACTTTGTCTGCTTTCTTTGACGCTAACCAATCTTTATTTATTAGCCATCCATTATCGTCTTTTATAATATTATAAACATCTTTTATATATTTATGCAAGTGGCTCTGACAAAAGATATAAATGAAGAAGAGAAGTGCATTCAAAATTCACAAAGGTTAAAAAAAATGTGCCTTTATTTTGTGATTCAGAAACTTTACAATTTATTTATAGAAATGCCTAAAGAAAAGATCGTATTGTACATTCAAATTTTTTAATAAACCAAGATGAGTAACCTTAAGTAAGAAGTAAAATAAAATAACTCTCTTTCGATCCCTAAATAATGATACGGATTATTACAAATTTATAATTATTATAGCATTAATATTGATAATTAATTCATGACCCAAAAACATTTATTTCCTTATCACACACTCAGGCACACTTGTGCACGCTAACCTTTTCCGACAAATTTCAAGGTATTTTTAAAATGTATAAATAATGGAATAAGAGAAAACTTTTAATCTCGACAAAATCTTAATTATATAAATATAAAATAGTACTCCATCCATTTTATAAAACATTTCTTAAAGTGATTTGGCATTTTAAAATATAAAATATTTTAATAAAAAATATTTTATTAATAATAATTATTTTAATATTATCCTTCATTGTTTTATTTCTCAAATAAATTTACCTCACTCTTTCTTATTAATGAAATGTACTTTTAAAAATTTATAGAAAAATTAAAATGATATGTTGTATTTAATAAACTTTATTTATATATGAAATTTTATTAAAAATGTTTTATAAATCAAGACGTACTAGTAAGATTTAAATTTGGTGAGCATTTCAAGTTTACTTACTCAATAAATACTTTATATGACATGAGAATAACCTTTAACGTTCAAAGATTTTGCCATAAAATATTTAAAAAGTACCAAAATTTAAATTTTTGAAGGGAATGAGAAATTTCTTGTGATGATTGTTTTAAATTTTTTTAAAAAATATTTTAATAATTTTTAAGTACTAAAATTCAATTATGGTTGATATACTTACTAAATAAGTGGAGTTAAGTCACTCAATGAATCTAAATATGAGTATAGAGCATTTTTGTTACTTCTATTACATTTATTTCCATATTTACTTTCACAACACAGAAAAAAAATCTAAATTTATTTTATTACATTTTCTTCTTCTTCTTGTTTTCTTTAACTTCTATTCTCCGGATCCAAAATTTTCTACCCTAAAAAAATGAATTAGACTAAAATAATTAAACATGTATAAACGCGCAAATCTAAGATACATGCACTCCTGCAATAAATATGTAAATATATTAATATTAGGTTTTATTAAAAGTAACCCCACATTAATTGAGAATTAATTGAATTTATTATTTTTTCATCAATGGAATCTGGCTTTAAATTGAGTCATGGATCTCTCTCTGCGTCTCTCTCAAAGCAAATGTGGGGTTCGTTTCTGAAGAAGATCCCCATACATACTTAGTCAAATAAAGTCAGTAAAACTAAATCAACTTTACTGCACATTTTCTTTCTTCATTTTTTGGGAAACAAACACATGGGGACCAACCATTCAGGGGATCTCTAAGCAGAAACTTCAGGTCTGTTTCTGTATCACTCTTTCCCACTCCGGACTCTTCTCTCTCTGCGTTTTCTTCCCTTCACAGAAGATCAAATCTAAGCCACAATCATCCCTCGTTTCTGCAAATTTCTGCTTCTGAATCAACAACAAGAAGGTTAGATTCTTGGGGTTTTCTTAACTCCTTTTTTGACCCATCTCTGAGTTTTCCCCTTCTCTTTCTCTCAATTCCTGATTGAATCTGTGAATTTCTTGTGCGTTTTTGTGATCTGGTTTTTGAAGGAAGCCATTGATGGAGCAGAAACATGAGCTTCAGAGGCAGCACAGTGGGATTTGGAGATCCTTGAGAGATGGAGAGTTTGAAGAAGAAGAAGTTTGGGACGTTGTGAATGAAAAACCACAGTATAATAACAAGAACAATAATAAAAACCAGAGTTCCGGAATTTTCAAAACCGAACAGTCTCTTTCTTCTTCTTCTTCACCTTCACCTTCACCATCTCCTCCTTCTCTTCCTCTTTCTGTTCCCAGGCCACTCCCTTCCGCATCAAGAATGATCCCAAAATCTAACAGTAGCAAGAATATTCATACCAGCACTTATAATTCCACCATTGAAGGCAAGGTTCTTCAGCAATCAGCACCAGTGAACATCCCAGACTGGTCCAAGATCTATAACATCAATAAGAACAACAACAAGAAGAAGAATCAGAACAAGACCCTCAACAAGAGGGATTCAAGGCTTCAAGATTATGATTTTGAGGATGCTGATGAAGATGGTGGTGACAGTGAAGAAGTAATCAAGTATGGTGGAAACTTTAATGAAGAAGAAGATGATGAAGATGAAGATGATGAGTATGATGTGAAGTTACCACCACATGAGTTTATTGCAAGGAGGCTTGCAAGGACTCAGATTTCTTCATTCTCTGTGTTTGAAGGAGTTGGAAGGACTCTCAAAGGTAGGGATCTGAGCAAAGTGAGGAATGCTGTTCTTACAAAGACTGGTTTTCTTGAATCACTTTGAATTGAATATATTATTAATTATTAATTGGAGAGTCTTGAAGAAGAAATTGTGTGATGTATAGTTTGTGGTTTCAGTGTGTAGTTTCAGTGTTTGCTGCTTTAGCAATTCATGGACATTTCTGTGTTCATGGCTGTGTTAGTGAAAATAATAAGCATTCAAATTATTTGTGGTTCTGATATTTGTCAAGTCTGTGTTTGACAAATAAAATCTCTCTCTCTCTCTCTCTCTCTTTTTTTGCCCTTTAACTTGGTTTTAATATTTGTCTCTCTTTCTTTTGGTACTTTTGATGCGTGATTGAATAATAAGAGCCAAAAGTGTGGCAATAATTTTTCATTGGATGGGCTCATGTGTGGAATCGAAATGTTTAGGTGGGGTGAAGTTAATTAATTAGATTATAGGTTATGTTCCCACTAGCTAATGTTCTGATTAGCAGTAATAATGGTTTTTATAAGTGAAAATTACTCTTAAGTCCTATAACATAAATAAGGAAAAGTTTCATGAAATAACAAAAGTACTATAAAGTCCTATATATCTTATGTTGAGATCCACTGTTCGTTATATTGAAATTGTCAACATTATTGAATAATTGTTTGGTGTTAAGTAGAGTTGTTAAGTTGATTGCTAAGTGACAACGATTAACAATTATCTAGTTATAAATGAAAGCTTCAGCTAAAGACATGACACTTTAAAATAAATTTGTAATTTTATAGGACTTTTTATATTTATATTACTTATGGGCATATGTGAGTGATTTTCACTTTTGGCAAAGCTAAGCACAATCTTTCTTTCTAATTGCTTTTTGAGACCCCAAGTTTTCTATCTCCATTCTATACGTGTATGTTGGGGACCCACAAAAAAAAAATTCTGGAGATTAATAGAATGAGCAACGTGGTTCAACAGGTCCGGAAATTAATCAAATTATTGATGTTGCTATATTGCCACGCTTTGTCCACGATATGACAATATAAAATGAAATAAAACAAATAAAATGGAATAGATAGATAATTTGTCAGAGGAGAGAATCTTTTATATCTGTGTAAAAAAACAACAAAGATATAGTATATAGTTATCATTTTTCTCGTCAAAAATATATAGCTTTTGTGTTACGTAATAATTGTAATTGATTAAATATAATAAATATTATGTGATGTCCAAAAACTAGATTTAGCCCTGCGATGCAGGGACCAAGATGTGTTGTTAGATTTTTATAATAGAAATTTAATTAAATTTTTTTAATAAAAATATAAAGTATTTTTTAAAAAGTTGGGCTGTTCAAAAATATAAAATATTTTTATTTTTTTGAGATGTAATTATTACATTTTTTAAAAAATACCCTATTAATAATGACTTTATATTTATTATAGGATATTTAATAAAGATAAATATGAGAAGATAAGGTTAATTTAAAAGTAAGTAACTATTTTATTGAGAGATGAGATTAGGTTAAAAATGTCTTATATTTTTAAACAGATGAAGTATTATTTTAATTTCATATAACAGAATTAAAGATGAGTTCTTTTGGCGTCATTTATAGGAAATAAATGTTATTTTTAATGTATTTATTAAAATTTTCAATAAATCAATAAAAGTACTTTTCAACAACTATACACTTAATATCAGTAATATCATAATCATATAATCCTCTAACTGGCTTTTTTAATAGTATATTAACACACTCTTCATTGTGGAGTTCAATATTTTCACCATATCGTACAACTATTTTTTTAGACGGTCATTATCCTTATAAATCCTTCTCCCTCTCTCTCTCCTCTCTCTCTCTCTCTCTCTCTCACACACATACACATCTCACCACAAGACTCATTAACAAAAAATTGAGAGCAGAAAATTAAAAACAAAGTTAATGAAGGCCAATTAGTAATTAATTATCATGAATAAAAAAATATCAAGTCCTTCATTATTATAGAAGTTATAGCAAATTTAAATTTGAAAAAAAAATTGCATTTGAAAAAAATAGGCCCCACTATTACGGTTCATTCTCCTGTTTCAGGAATAGTGAAACAATTTTGTATTTTACTATATATACAGGATATAAGACATATGTAATAAATATTGCAAGGATCAAGTTTAATTTTTATATTCAATTCTCCCAACATTAACCTAGCTATATATAATCCAACTAGACACCTACAAGGAGGGCCTAATTATTGACCCTTTTTTTTTTTTACCAGCAAATTATTGAACGTTAAGGGGGGAAATTGAAAGAGACTTGTGACCAACTTTATTGTCTTGAATTATTCATGGAAAAAAACTCGCAAGAGAAAAAAAAAATACACTTTGTTTTATCATTATATTTAGAACTTAGAAGTGGGAGTGGGGAAAAGAATTAGCGGTCTTTTCAGTTTTTTATTTTGCTGCAGCAAAAAGATATATAATTTCCTAGAAGCTTGCAACATGGACATGTTACTTTACTTTTCCTATTTTTTTTATATCTTGAGTAAAATGCCTTCCACTTTCTTAAGCATGTTTAATGGTCGTATATTTTAGCTTACTTTTTTTTTAAAAAATAAGTTACCTTTAAAAAATAATTAGAATAAAAATAGATTCCTGATTATTTTAAAAAATTACTTTAAATAGTTTGAAAATGATCTAATATATAGATAAGAGAT
>NW_026557280.1:0-25453 GCF_029017545.1 Prosopis cineraria | reverse complement strand
TTTGAGGAAAAAATATCTTTAACTTTTTTTATTTTTGAATCAAATTTTTAAAACTATCACCAGACACTTGAATTAATTGGTAGAGAGCTGACCCTTTTTATTAGAGATCTTCCATTT
Organism: Prosopis cineraria; assembly: GCF_029017545.1. Classification (NCBI taxonomy): domain Eukaryota; kingdom Viridiplantae; phylum Streptophyta; class Magnoliopsida; order Fabales; family Fabaceae; genus Prosopis; species Prosopis cineraria. Next base: position 25,336 of record NW_026557280.1, on the reverse strand, counting down.
GAATGCAGCAGTAATTAAACTTTTGGTGAGAAGCACTCACAAGTTACTGACCAACAAACTTTGATAAAAAAAAAATATAGAACATGGGACTCATGCAATTTGAAAAGGAAAATATCATTTAAAGATTCCTGAAAGTTTTTATATAACGAAGAATAATATAAATATGAAATTTTATTGCACTCCCTCAATACCTGTCTAAAAATAAGATTTTTTTAAAAAACCTAATCACCCCTCAAAATTAATAATTTAATGGGTTGTTGTTAATTACGTATCAAAACTGAATACATGTGTTTATTTATGAATACCACACTTGTAAATTAAGCACCCCCCTATCAGTATAGTCACTGTTATTTTAAAAGGATTGTTAATTATGTATGGTTATCTGTCAAATTTGAATATATGTTTGTTTATATAGGATCAACATATGTAATTAATATATGTTTATCACTTATGATTAGTTGTTATTCTGAATGGGTCATTGTTATTATATAAAGTCACTTGCCAAAATTTAAATGAATGCTTGTTTATGTAGGATAATAACTTGTACAATTAAACATGTACTATTCGTCTTTGCACAACTGTTTGTTTTCAAATGAGTTATTGTTAATTACACATGGTTATTTGTCAAAACTTTTAAATGGATACTTATTATACTTTCATAAAATTGAAGAGTAATTATGTCTTTTTTTCACAAAATAATATGTTAAATAAATAGTTGAGAGTGTAATTTAATTTTATATTTTTTTAATATAAAAATTCTCCAAAAGTCAAAGGAATTTTCCATTAAAAATTTTCAGTCTCACGAAAGGGTAAAAGGTAGGGTGTGTGTAGGATTATTGCTGCCATGTTGGGTTGGCCCATATTTCTTTGGGAGAATGAATGGTAGGTTTTGTTTGGAGCGTCACGGGATGTCACTGCATCATCATCCCTTATCATTGCCACTTGGGACCACTTGGGACCACTGTCTCTGTTTTAGCCTCTGCCGACACATTTGGACACAAAACTATGAAAACATTCCGAAAGGTTTTTTTTTTTTCCTATAAAAACTCTATACATTATAATTACATCAGGAGGTCACATTTTTTGTCAACAGCAAGCTGTTTTAAATACAACACCACCTCTTTTTTGCTTCAAAGAGATTTTAAGTTATTTGAATATGACGCTGACATGTTTGTATGTGTGTTTCCTTTTCAGCTTTTATTATTAGGAAAGGCTAAGTTAAGATGTTCTTTGAGCTTGTGTTACTTTAAACTTAGAGACATGATATACTCAGTAAGTGTGATACTGTGATATCGATGATAACGGTTTGAACTCATTAAGTATTATTTTAACAACTGTTGAAAATATGCATGAAAAGGCATTGTTTGAGAAAAAAACAATCCTTTGAATGACATTTAAATTTTACAAGAGATTATGATTGTAGGAATACCTTAAGTAAAAAAAAAAAAAACTTAAGAGATATGACTAAATTATTGATATTATATGAAAAAAGAAATTTTTTAATCATCATGGGCATCATTAAAAATATTTTCTCTTTCCTTTGTAATCCCTTACCAAATTTATAAAAAATTGAAAAATGATAAATTGAAATAAAGTATTTATAATCCAATTTTTTCATGCAAAGTTTATGTAGAAAAAGTACTATCAACGTTTTTAAAATATGATTTATGTATATGGGATTGGAGAAGAAATACACACATTCTCTCCTTGGATATATTAATGTCTTAGGATGCCATAATCATTGTTATGCACTTTTGCTGCGCAACAACTTGAACGGTTGCCGTAAAAGACTTATCAATTTGATTTATGCTATCTAAAACACTGTGACTTTTAATTAGTATCGTTGCGCTGAAATGGAACATATAAGAAATAAAAGAACAAAAGGGAATATACATTAAAAAAAAATCCCACCGACACAAACCTTCGATAATCTCGGTCAAATGGCTCCAGCCAAATTCGCCTAGAATTTAACATTAACGATAGAATTATATATATTTTTTCTTTTGTAGCATTCAAACATAACGAAAACAACGTAAAAAAGAATTGATTCGTCGTTTTAAATCGAGGTTGAAACGACAAGCCCTTGGATCCTAAGGGGCACATGCAATGTCTGACGAGGTTTTGCTTTTACTGAACTGAAAAACTGACGTTTGTCGCAGTTTTAATCTGCTCTAGACAAGTACTATATCCAGCACTAATTTTAAAAACATTTTTATTTCAACTAAATTAAAAATATTATTTCAGGAAGGTTGAGAAAATTTAATCTCAATAAGGACAAAAAAATTTAAATATTAATGCAGAATTAGATGACTGGTTTTGATGAGAAATTTAATATTAAACAAGGATAATATTTTTTTTAAATATTAATGCAAATAAGGGGACTGGTTTTTGCTGAGAAAATTTAATATCAAACAAGAACAATTTTTTTTTTAAATATTAATTCAAGATTAGGGGGACTGATTTAAAAATAATTTTAGATAGAAAAAGACTATTAATTTTACTTAAATACATAAGTTGTGTGGGATTATTTTTTCACAAAAATTAAGATACACAATTTTTTCCATCAAGGAAAGAGGAGCCAGCAAGTTCAAGATTCATTCATCAGAAAAAAATTAAGAAAACGAATATTCCTGATAAAAGAGAATTTAAATATAAAATAAAAACATTTCATTTTTAACTTATCAAGGAGTACGTATACATTGATCTGTGATTCTAGGACTAAACTCAATGAAAAATATGTCCTATAAAATTTTCTCTTTTTTCTTTTCTTTGGCGAGCGTGTCCTATAAAGCTTAATTAAGTTGCTCTAAAGATCAAGATGAACAAACCCAAACTAGGATGAGTCCCAATCGGGAATGTTAGCAGTAGCCTCGTTCACCATCTTCACCAGAGTCACCTGCAAGCATGATAGTCATTTAGCGGCTTAATAATGCTTTGGCTTCCTGGCCATTTCAAATTATATGTCTAAGCTTTCAAGTAAATGTCCAAAATTAATTTTGAGAAAAATATAATTTTCAATCTTTTAGGTTTTTTAAATTATCCATCCAGTCACTCAACTTTGACTTAAAACACTTCAATCACTGTATTTTCTCACAAGAATTGGGTTGTTTTAAATCAAAATTCAGAGATTAAATAGATAATTGATTTTTTTTTTTTTCAGGAACTAAAGTTGCATTTTCTCATAATTTTGTTACATTCTAACAGATGCGTAGTTACAACACAAATCTCCTTTGGATAGAAATGTGATCCAAGTACAAGCCTTTTCCTTAGAAGACATCTTACGCCTCCTCCTCATCTTCTTCTTGTTTTTTTTTTTTTTTTTTTTTGGTGAATTACGCCTCCTCATCTTATGATGTTCTTGTATGCCTTGGCTCCAGGCTTAGGATGTGCTTGGAATAATGTCAGGGTAGGGTCAAAACCGTGATTTGGCAAAGCAACCTGAACCACATTTTGGCCCCCATCAGCAATAATTCCAAACATGCATTTGGTCACTTTTGTCACATGCGGCCTTACTAACTTACACCTTAATTCTTTTTTTTTTTGTTACCTTTAATTGCATCAGAGAGTTCGAATCCTTATTTTTCAACTCCAGCCTGAGGCTACCCACTCTCGCCTTTAAGGTCTAATATAGGGCACAACATGTCAACAACAAGTAATCGCCTTGCCAGGTTAGTGCTGGGCGAACTTCAAGGGCCAAGCAAGCAACTTAGCACCATGAATGTCAGGGCACGCTCCTTGTTGGTGTCATGGACATTATCATATTTATGAGTGTTGGAGTGCAGTAGGCACTTGTGGCGCTCTATTTTTGCTTGGCAACTAATTCATGAATATTTACAATGGGGCTCCCTAGTCCCTACATGTTGGTTCAAACTAACACCTTATTCTACGGAGGAGCGCTTGACTTGAGCTTGTCCTTGCACAAGCTTGGATCTCTCTCCATTCTCTTCTAATTTGTTGTCGTTTTCAGAAGGAGATAGAGTGATAGACATAAATAGGGCCCATCACTGAAGTGGTTCCCACAGATTCAAATAAGACTCGCCATTTGAGTGAGTCTAATATATTATGCACCCATCTTTCTTTTAAACTAACAAGAATGAATAGTATGAAAATAATTTCTTTGAACTGGACTAGTAGGGCATGCATGTTGGGAGGCTAACGAGTGCACTAATTGGATTGCCAGAGCTGCACCTGATATTAAGGCCAAGCTAATGTTTTCACTGATCCTCCAATGAGCTTCAAGAGACTAGTTGATTTAGATAAACAGATTTCTGAATCCTCTGTTCCGCTTTTTTTTCTTTTTATGGTTTTGCCATAACTTTTCATTTAAAGAAAGTAGAAATGACCTAACTTCATCTTACAGTAGGCCCTATTACACGTGCAAGCGACATGCTCACACACAACCAACTCTTCAAGTGTCCCTAACATCAGAAAACTCAGTAAACATACTCTTCTATTCGGATTTCCACCATTAAGAGAGGTAGATAGGGGAACCAAGATGGATGAAAGAACATTTCAGGCACCATAGAATTCATTGGCAACGGCTTGATTTGTACAGAGAACCCTCAATGTTTCTATGGCACAAAACAAGGGACATAATTATCAGCATTGGATGCATAAACAAGCAAATGTTCTAAGCGCAGACAGCACTAGCTCATACGTTAGCTTATAATCCATATTATTGCCTAATAAGTGTCAGGCAGCATTAAAAAATGAATGTCTGGATTCTATTGATGCTGGGGTGCCTATAGATCTAACCAAGTCTCTAAAATATTTATTGTTCTGCCTTGGTGCTGCAGTGCAAATAATGTCACTTGTCAAATCATTCCCTACAGAAGCTTCATTTCATTTTCATATACAATCTTAAAATATGGATCACCATAGGATAAATACGGTGCATTGCTTAAAAACAATTAGCATAGAGGAGACATACCACACTTTCAGGAACCCCAGGCGGGGTAAGGCAGATTTCTAGGTACAGGTCCTTGTAAGTATGACCTTTTGTCAAATCTATCTCCACTCGCCAATTTTGCCATATGTCAACTCACCCTGAGCGTCATGGACCATTATATTGTATTTAAAACCCAGAAACAACAAATTTAAAATAAAAGAATATTTTGTTTGTCTCAATAATATTTCATTACATGATATAATGCAAGTCTCAATACCCCAGAGCCGTACTGGTTTAGAAATGAAATTCAGAATAAATTAAAAGAACGAAACTTTTCCATAATTCAAGTACAGGAAAGGATTAAACACACGTTACCTTTAGATTGTAGTCACATCCATAAGTATAATGAAGAATGTACTTGTTCTTAGTTTCAAGATCCCATGGGGGCTGAAAAGTTACATATAGAAAAAGTGATTTTAGAACTGGGAATTATTGCTATATGAAATCCACTTAAACTGATAATAGTATAAAATAAACACCACATCGAAAAATGATATGATTATGCCTAACCTGCAGCATGAAGTCTTTACGCAAAATATGCCGCACACCATGAAGGGCGGAAGCTATAGCATAGGCATACCTGAATTGAACAAGAAGAAACCAACATAACATCAGGAAATATTCCTTCACACAAATGTATTATACTGCAACATCAACTGTCTATTATTTGGCCACACATACATTTCTAGCACCCATCCAAAAGCTTTATCAGTCTCTGGGTCCTCTTTCATCCTCAAAGAAACATTCATCCATGTTGGAGCAATCTCTGCAAGCAAATCCTGTAGAAAAACAACAAGAAGCAATATATAAAGCTGCCCAAGCCAATCACACCATCCAAGACGATGAACAACAAACACGCAGGAGCAGGAGCAGGAGCTGCAGCAGTTGTTATTTGATTAAAAGAACCACTAAAATGATAAGGACATAGCAAATTATTCAATCATGAAATTTATTATCTACCAAGGTCTACCTTACTAATAATTACAGGAGAATTGCCAATTGGGTCAATGTTTGTGACCGGTCCAAACTCTTCGGGATAATACTTCCTTACAATTTTCTCATTCTGATCAGGCCTGATGTAAAAAAATGGAAAAGCAGCAGGATGTCCTCGATAAGCCAAATTAGGCAGAGGATTTATGAAAATGTGATCAGGTTCTGCCATCAATATGTATCTACATCAAAAGTGGAGTGGCCAATTTAAGTTTGCGTGCTAGTAACATAAAAGAAGGATCACTCTGAATAAAGATCATACTCCTCCTCTATAGTGGCCTGTTGCAACCACTGAACAAAAGCCCATGGCCTATTTAAAACAATATATCCCTACAAATTACACAAGTAATATGTCAGTAAACCCTTATAAGAATTAATTGAAAAAAAAAAACAGCACAAGAGTTCATTTTTCTCCTATAAATTAAGCACAAGCAACTTCCAAGCAAGCCGTTCAATACCAAATATTTATGACAACTTTAAATGGAAATCAAAAAACAGGAATAAAAACTAGTAGATAGAAAAACAACTATGAAACATGTCAAGTCAACATTATTTTCCTTCAAAGATAAAATATATTTCATGGATTATGTAGACAGAATTCTAAATTCATGGAAAAATATTTGCCCAGTAAACATCTGGAGACTGAAATCTGAAGCTTTTGAATATTATTTTACAAAAGGGACAGGGGAAATAAAATCCTTTAACATTAATTTCTTAGAATTAGTTTACCACTGTAGAATGTTAAGACTCTGAACCAGTTCCAAACTGAAGTTCTGTAATTATTTTTACCCATCGATACATAGTCTTCCTTAAGCTATTACTAATGTTTAATGTCATTAAAGAATTGTAGACCCCTACTTTATTTGAAGTTATAAAAGAGAATAAATAATCAATCAACTTGAAAAATGAAGATATGAAAAATTGCAACGAAGGGTCAAGGATATATATATCAAGAACTTCAAAGATAATGTTTAATTTCTCTACTGGTAACTAATGTGTCTTTTAATCAATCAGATAAAATGACAGAGACAAGCTAGTAAAGATAGAAAAACAGTTAGAAAATGGATCAGAAAATAGTAAGCTCACCCGGTCCAGACCTGGTGGAAGAGGATCAACTACAACAGTTGGAATTTCATCCATCAAGTTGTCAGCATTTCCTGAGTGTAGAACTCGAGTGAATCCTCCCATCTCTGAGCCAGGCATATTCTTTTTCTGTTTGTACCAGTAATACATGATCCGGCACTGCCATTTGCTGTATGAAGCATCAGTTGCCGTTAAGGCAATATGAAAAGGTGCCCTTGTTGTCTTCCGATTCTTCAAATTCTTAGGCATCTCAACAATGGGGTCAAACAACAACCCATCATCCATAGAATCAATCACCAAATCTTGTGAAGAATTGTAGTGCATTATCATATTCACCACATTATACGTTGCAAAGGACGAGCCAATAACCAAAAGAACCAGAAATAAGAGTGAAGCTCGTCCCATGGTCTTCCTATGATTGAAAAATATCAAAATATCATGGGCCTGAACTTTCCTCAGTTATTCATAGAGCAAGTTCTCTGCTTTGTGATCCTTAGAATCAAATAAATCTCAGTAAGTGTTCATTTCTCATCTCACCAGCAGGGAAACTAGATTAATTCACCTCAAGAATACCCAATAACCAAACTGCAAGAAGTTGAAGAACGAATTAAAAAGCAGTTCGGGTAAAAGATATCAAAGTTCTGTTAAGTGACTTGGAAATGAATCTATCATTTCAAATAACTTGCAAGCATTGTTTTATGTGGCAATACTATTGATAATTTGATTGCTTGTAGAAATTAAAAAATATACCATTAAGATTATTCTAATCAGTGTATCAAAAATCTCGAATCTCCATATTTTCAATGGTTGCTAACAGATAACGAAAAGATTAAGAACAATAACGATCAAAGAGGGGAAAGAGGATTAAATTTGTAAAGTAGGAAGGAAACAAACTGAATCTTTCGAATCGGAACACAAACACAAGCAGTTCACAATCTTCGCCTCTCAAAAAAGTTAAAATAGAGTAAAATTCATACTCATGTCAAGAGAACACGTGACAAATAACAGTCGTGTTGGAAGGCATCTATTTTTAATATCGAGGTGATAATTCGAAACTTGGAAAACACGCAAAAGGTTAAAAAAAAAAAAATCCCTATTCAATCAACATTATGTACAGTTCACGCATTTACGTTACAATAGAAAACAGAAAATACCAATATTCCTTTTATCGCCACAAAACTTGGCACATTCTATTTTTCATTGAAACGATAAGAAATTATGTTTCACAACAGAATCATCACTAACTATCATCGAGACTCAAATTAGAACGTTTCATGAATGTATAATTTCCAAGAATTAGATTAATGAAGTATATAAACATCACTTATTAATAACATCAAGAATCAATTCACATTTGATTTTGGCGCCAAAAGCTTGAAATCAAGCGTGAAAATCCAACGAGAAACAAGATAAACAACGAAAATCAAAAAGAAAAGAAAGATGAGAGGCAAAATAGGCTGGCAACATGAAGGAAACAGTTGAACACAGACGATGCAGCGAAATAAAACGTGATTGCCGATCGGAAAGAGTCGTGTTTGCGAACAAAGCTGTGAGTATACGAAGGAAAATAGAATTGCAAAAACGAGAATGACATTTGAGAGAAAAAAGAATGAGAAAGAGAGAGAGATAGAAATTCGCACCTTTGCTTGTGGTTCGAGAAAAGAAGAAAGATAGAGAGAATTGAGAATGAATGATTTTTGGATCAAGAGTTGAGGGACCGTTTGAAAAGTGAAGTTGTACTTCGCAGTCTCTTCAAAGAAAGCGTCACGACGGGGACGAAGAACTGTATAAAAGCTAATCACGGTAATTGTTTTATTTTTGGATTTTATAAATATAGAATTCATTTAATTCAATGGATGTTTATATTTTTAACTTTTTCACAAAGTTTGTCCAAATTAATTATGAGACTAATCATTCCATCCCATCTTATATATAAGCCAATTTTTACAAGAATTGATATCATTTTTATAAGTTACTTTACATAAAAAAATTGATAATTAATTATTTTTTAATTTTATTTTTTTTATAATTTTCTATGAGTAGTTTAAGATATTATATAAGAAAAAAAATATGATAATTTTCAACAAAAGTGATCTGGAAATTTTTTTTTCAAACACTATCAATAATTTAGTTATATCTCTTCAGAATAATTAAAAGTGACTTGTATACAAGGCAAGATACAATAATTTTAAAAGGAAACTAATTGGTCAAAAAAAAATTAAATGGAAACTAAATTGCGTGCACACAAAGTGAGATGAATTAGAAGAGTTTGATTTTTTTCCCCTGTCTAACTAATTCAATTCATACCATCGCTCTCGTTCAAGTTTATTCTATCGAACTGTTTTTTTATTACAAATCAATAATAAATATTGTTTATGAATTATTTTTAAATAAATTTTTGCAGATAATTTCTTATTCATTTTACTACTTTTTTGGTTTTCTTCTTTTTCTGAACCTAATAAATCTTTTACCAAAGGACAAAGGTGACCTCATTCGATGCATTTGGAATTGGGGAATAGACGATCAAGAAATTAATATTTAGATTGGATATCCAAACTCGTAATATTCGAGAGGCCATGAAGATTTATATATAATACTTGTATAAAAAAAATAGGAAAAGCCCTGCTATTCATTAATCATAGCTACAAAAAAAAAGTAATTTATTTTTTAAATTTTATACAATGTATATTATACATTACATGATTTACAATCAAAATCAAAATAAGTGAATTTTGTACGTACTCATTACTTATTTGTGTATTTTGTAATTCATTTTGTCATTGATTGTGTTGACGTAAATCGGAAAGGACATAAATATATTACTTTAATCTAATTTTTCCTTTTCTATTGAGTAACAGATATCCAGTATCATAAAATAATATCCAAAAACTCAAGGCACATTCTCTTTTCTTTTATTTAGCGGTGCTTTTTTCTTTTAGATTTTTTTTTTCAAAGAACCAATAAGCTTAAATGGAATCCACTTTGATTGTGATTCTCTTTTCTTTTTTGTCAACTTTGGAAATTTTGGCCTACCCTTTTGTTTTTGGCCTCCCTTCTTTGTTTCAATGTTTTTGTGCCATAACTATTCTCATGGTATGCATTGAAGCCTTGATCTGCTTGTTTTTGTCTCTCTTCTTCATTTATCAACACTCAAGCGTTAACATTTTTATGCATATATTTTAATGAGAGTTAATTCTCTTCGAGATGTAATTACATACGAAATATAAGCCACAGGTAATAATAAAGATTTGAACTTTGAGCCTCAAAAATCAAATTTAGAATAAGCCAATGTCAAATGGTGTAATGTAAAGCTCTTCCTGTGATATTTTTTTCAAATGAAAAAACATTACATTTGGTGTATCTAATTTTATCTTGCTTTGTTATTATGAGTGTATTATTCTATTTGTCGTTTGAGACTTTTAGAGTATTCACAAGCTTGTGAGTTAATTAATTTATTATTCCATCTAGCAATAAATAATTATATGTATATAGTTTTGAAATCATTTGACCATGTGAGGCTTTCAAAATTCTCACAGGCATATAATTAGTTAATTAACTCATTTTCTACTCCTTCTATTCAAAAATATAAGATATTTTTTGAGAAGTTGAATGTTTAAAAATGTAAGGTATTTTTAATTTTTTAAGGTGTAATTATTGTCTTTTTTTTTAAAGTGTCCTTATTAATAATAACTTTATATTTATTGTAAGTGTTTAATAAGGATAATATGAAAAGATAAGGTTAGTATAAAAATGAGTAATTACTTTATTGAAAGTGAGATTTGATTAAAAATGACTTACATTTTTGGACGGAGGAAGTATAACAATAAATTATTGTATACACATAGTTTTGAAATCATTTATTTGTAAAACTTTTAGAGTCCTTATAATTTTATAAGTCAATTAGCTTATTCGACGCAGTAATAAATTATCGTTAGTATATATTTTAAAGCATTTAAAAATAAAATTTTTTCTAAAAATAAATAAAATAAGAAAATCATTCTTAAAAGATGGACTTTATTATATGCGAAATCTTCTTGAATCTTATCAAAATATTGTCCATTAAATTATTTCTCAAAATCTCATCATAAATAATGAAATAAATTATCTTCATGAATAAAAAGTACAAATCAACATTAAAAATTATTTTATCAAACAATGATAATAATAAATATTTTCCTTTTAATAAAACTCAACCAAGAGACATGCATTGCTGTTCTAAACTATGTGCGCTTTAATATCTCAAAAGGATATGTAAGTCTTAAGGTTTTATTCTAAGTTAAGTCTAACTTATAAATAAATAAATATTTTTTTATTTTCTTTTTTTATCAAGGATAATTAAGATATTTTTAAGATTATATAAACTTATATAGTTAAATTAAAGTAACCATTTATATAAATAAGTGTTGTGGGATGCCTAATTAACACTTTTGATGCACACAATTAACTTTCATACTATTTTTTCTATACCTAAATCACATGTTAAAAAATTTTTTAAAAATTATCCTTTAAAATTTTGATGGCAACTTCTAAATATATTTTTTTCAATTTTTTTCTTGAAAAATTTTGGATCAATCACAACAAAGAGTTAATTCTACTTTTAATTAACGAGAGATTAGAAAATGTACTAGTTATGAAGGTATCAAAAGCAAAAACACAAGAAGAATAAAATATTTGAAATTTGAAGTGATTGACATTTCAAATGGCTATAGTATAAAGAGCATTTCAAATTAAAAATAAATTACAATAAGAAATGGATCAATTCAATTTAAACCTATAATTTTTTATGTATGAAAATGAAGGATTTGGTTAAAATCTAAATGCATCATAAGATTGTATAATAAAGGTGCCAAAAAGGGGTCTCCATTTGCTGATTGCTTTGTAGTCCACTAATAATTACTATGGGCCCATTTAGTTCACATGAATTCAGGATAAGGAAGAGAAAAAAAAGTGAAAAAGCTCATTTTCCTTCATTTGGTTGGAATAAATTTAAATTCTCAAAATCCAAATTTTTTGCCTCAATCTGAAAAATCAATTCTTCATCTACACTCATATTTTCCTTTCTTCACTCCTTCCTTCATTGATAATCAAACCTTCACCTTTGCCTCATCATCATTAGCTTTTGCCCTCCACCATGCACCACCATCTTTGCCAAACCCCACCTTCCACCGCATATCTGAGCTACTATCTATCATGCCCTCTACCATTAGATCAAAGATCTCTCATCTCTTCTCTTTGTCAATCTTTGCTATTTAAGAAGCTCGACTCAGTGGATCCCAACTCTATCATCTATTTGCCTATGGCATACAAACCATATTTTGAAGCTCTATCCCCTCTTGATGATGCTTCAAAGCTCTCTTCCTTTGATTTTGTTTTCTATGGCGGTGATTATGTGTTTGATCGATTGATTTGTTCATAAAAGGGTTTATTTTTTTACTTTTTGATTTCAATTTGTTTTGTATTGGATTGTTTTGTTTTGGATTGCAAAAATAGTCACTTCTCCCATTCCATTATATTTCAATTTTTCTGATTGCAAATGTGGTTCCAATGGCTAGTTATGATTATGATGTTACCATCTTGCTTTGCAATGGAGAAAATGGGATTTTTTTCCCTTTTTTTTTTGAAAGGAGTGTTTTTGTCTTTTAAATATTTTTGGTTAATTACATGCTTAATTCCATTCAAAATTTCTTTCATACCACGCTTACATTTTAAAATTATTTCCAATTCCAATTCTATTTTCATTTCTAATTTCATTTTTAATTTTAATTTCTTTAAAATGCTTCCAATGAATCAAATGAGACCTAAATATTTCTTTTAATTGTTTCTTAAGCGTGAGGTTACCGGTTTGACCTTCTATTAATGTGATGAGTGCATGAGTTCTTCTTTTTTTAGTGAGTGAAAGATTTTTTTTTTAAAAAAAAAAACTGCCATTACCATATATATTATTGGCACGCGATCTATAATTAAGACAATTGGGCCACATATAATTAACGTATATATAATTTGGCAAAAAAATTAACGTATATATAAAGTTTTGATATTTGCATCAGTTTCTGTGGAAACTGATTTAGGCTTTATTATACAAAGAGTATGTATAAATTTCAAACCAAATTCAGAATAAAATTGAATATAATAATTATTCATGATTTAGGTTCATTTTGGTCAGTTCAATGACACAAGATCAATATTCATAATTACAAGATTCTTTGGTAAATTACATATACCTTTCGTTTTACTTTATTTACAGATGTCTACTTCCATTTCAAAAAAGAAAAGTTAATTTGTTGTACCATTCACATCAGAAAACATTTTGTGGAATTGAAGCTAGATAATTTAAACGTATATCGTGGAGGGAAATATTACTCTTTTCTTTTTCAGACAAAATAAGAAGGATAATAATATTCGACAAAAGTGTATCATCAATCTTTTAACTTTATATAAGATTATAATTTAGTCTTTGAATTTTATAAAAGATATTTTCAGTTTTCTAATTATAGCATTGTTAGTCTTAAATGATGATTTTTTGTCACTTATTATTTTAACATCTTAAACTTAACATGTTAATATTTAAAAATATTGTGTCACTATTTAATTAAAAGTTCAATGTCAACAATTTTTGTTGAAGAACTTAACCGTGTTAAGAATAAAAGATTAAAAAGGCACTTAATGGTTGTATAAAATTAAATGATTCTCTTTTTTTAAAAAACATTTTATTCAAGATTACGTTTCAACTTCTTTATATTATTTTATTCAACTTAGCTTTTGTCATTTTTAAAATTGAAGACTGAATATAAAGAAGTACTTAATTACAAACGAGAATTCTAGGATTTCCGACTTAGCTTTTGAAGGCTGTTTGAATCTCAATGAGCATAAACGTAAATTCTCAAAGCTATCAACCACATTGATTGAACAAAGCCCAATTCACTTCTAGGCAGTGAGTCAGTAAATGATCAAGATCTTCCAAATTATTTGAGTACATGCAAAATGAATTTTTGAAAGGATAAAATTTAGGAGAAACTTACTTATATATCCATTACTATCAATCAATTCTCTAATCAAAAATCTCAACAGTTAAACTTTATTGTAAATATTATTATAGCATATTGTGTAAATTATAAAGTGAGAAAAATATATTCTTTAATTTTATTTATAAGTCACTTCTAACATATTTCACTATAATTAAAAAATTTAAATTTTATTAATTTTATCTTAAAGTTTGATAAGTTTCTAGCTCTGCCCTCTAACAAGGATAGAAGGAATTATTTTTAATAATTTTTTGTAGTATTTAATAAAAGTAAAAAGGTAAAGATCAATATAAAAAATAATGAAGTGCCCTTTAAATATGATTAAAATTAATTTTTTTTACCCTATAAATAATATCAGAAAAGCAAGCATTAAAATTTGATCATGGGGAATTTGTTAAGATGGATAGCTGCAAATAGACCAAAAGTCTTTTGTCTTTTCCCAAAATCGGTCTTAGTATGTTAATGGACTTTAAAATATATATTAAATTAGGAATTAAATGAAACCATAAATATCAAAAGCAATAATTTAATTTTAATTTATAATAAAATTTTAAAGTATGCAAAAGATTTTATTTTTGTTCCTTAATTTTATAAATTATTTTTTAATTAGTCTTTTCCTTCTAATATTGTTAGTTTTATTCATAAAAAAAATTCATATTAAATTTTCATTTAAATATTGATAAAATATTATTAAATATTGATATATTAAATTTATTTTTTAAATAAAAATGATTAGTATAAAAAACAATCATTTGAAACTAATAATATAAAAGTTAGAGTGATAAATCAATAGGCTAAACTAAAACCTCATATATAAAATTAGAGAATTGAAGGTCCATTTTAGTCTAAGAGAATAAGGGGTTTGTTTGGCAACATATTCGTAAAACAGTTTTATATTCTCCAAAACAAAAAAAAAATATTTGATAATGTATTTTTAAAAATTATTTTGAAGAACAAAACACAAAAATATTGTTTTGGATGATAAAAAAATGGAAACATTTTTTAGGTATTTTAAGATTATTATTCTGAAGAATAAGGAAGGATGAGAAAAACGCTCATTTTTTTTATTCTTAAAACATGTTTTATAAAAGGATAAAGGTGCAAATTTGGTCATATATTATTTTCAAAGAGCATCTGATACTTTAAACTATCAGATGGTGTAAAATAAATTATAAACTTTTAAAAATGGAGTATATAGTAGTCCACCGTTAAATTTAGTTGACAAATATTATGTGAGGTTCACAATGACACATTAGCGTGGTAAAAGTGTAAATTTAGCCATGAACTATTTTCTGATGAGCACTGAGTAATCTTTTACTATAGAAAAAAGATTATCCAATACCTTTTCCTCAATTTTAACCAAACATAATTTATTTTTATACTTATAAGGTCTATAAAGCATTAATCTCTCTAATCTTTTTGTTTTTTTTTTTAATATCAGCTTGATAAAAAGAGTTTTAAAATTTTTTTATTTGAAGACATTCACAAAAACAACAGCGCTAATAAAGTAAAAAAATAATAATTTATGATTAAATTAAGTTAAAATCAAACTTATTTTATGTGTAGTAAAATTAAACTTTTATTTAATTAATATTATGTTTATGAATGTTTTAAATAAAAACTTTTTAAATTTATTCTTGTTGAACCGATACCTCTTTTTTATTGGCATCATGCTATTGAATGTCTTCAAAAAAATTTTTTTTTTAAGGACGCACCCTTATTTTTACTTTAAAAAAACTTTGATCTGTCACTGCTTACATAACTGCTCAGTGCTTAAATGTCCATTAGCGCAACTCCTGACCCACTACGATTTTTTTTTTAATATATATATATATATATATATATGATATGGCCGGAATAAATGTTTATATATGCTCTGGAAACAAATCCATAAATTATGCGGAGTTGGCTTCCACCGTCTCGGCACAGCTGCCGACAAGGTGCGGAATCTGAACCAATTCAAATATTGGACGGTCCATATTTAATATTTTTTATTTAAAATTTTTTAATAAATTTATTCACATGTTTGTATAGTACAAATTTAATATAAATGATCTTTATTTAATATTAAATATTTTATAAATTAACTTTTTAGATGTATTTAAAAAAATTTAATAAATTTGCTCACATGTCTGTACAGTCTAGATTTAATATAAATGGTTCATATTTAATATTAAATATTTTATAAATTAATTTTTTAGATATATTTTGAATAGATAAGTTTAATATTAATTTTTTTATAAATTAAGTAGGACCTATTTATATTAAATTTAGATTATCCAGACTAATAAACAAATTTATTAAAATTTATATAATTTTTATTTTAAATATATAACATAAAAAAATAAAAACATCAATCTGGACGGTCCAAATGCAGTGGGTGGGGTGGGTGGAGGAAACCGAGTCCAAATTATACTGCCTTAGCAGCAGCCCCATTTTTTAAAACTTGAAAGAAGCTGCAGGTTGAATTCTGACATTGATATTTGTGAGTCTCCTTCTTTTAAGATGAACAAGGTTAGGGATAATTTTTTTAAACAATGTTTTACAAAAATAGAAAGCAACCCTAATAATTATAACCTATAAGATGTCAAACAGAAGCATAAAAAAATCTTTCAATTTTGCTTTTAATTGAAAAAACATTTACACAAATAACAAAGTGACTCGTCATCTTTCTTTAAGAGAAATTCTTATATAAATTTAATATATCACATCATTTATGCTCTGTTTAATAAAATTATTTCATATGAAATAGCTGTAAATATAAATTCATTTCATCATTGATAATGATAGAAAGGGAAAAGATAATAAAATTAAATAAATACTCTATTTTAAAAATAAAATTATTAAAAATTAGGAAAATAATACTTTTTTCGTTTAAAAATGTAAAGTATTTTTTAAAATGTTAGATGTTTAAAAATATAAGACATTTTTAATCTTTTTAAGGTGTAATCATTATCTTTTTTTTTAAAAGTGCCTTTATTGATAATAACTTTACATTTATTGTAGGGTGTTTAATATGAATAAATATAAAAGATAAGATTAGTTGAAAGTAAGTAATTATTTTATTGGGGGTGAGATTTAGTTAAAAATACTTTACATTTTTAAACGAATAAAATCGTAAAATTTTTGAATTATATAAATGATAATCTGATTTCTCGAAATGCCATAATTTAACTTAAGTCTCGAAGGATTTCTGTGTCAATAAATTTTAAACTAAAAAGATTATTTTATTTTGATTAACAAATTGCGATTTCTCATTTAATTCTTTCGATTCTTTAAATAAAAGTTATAATTTAGACTTGTTATTTTGTGAACTTATTTTTTAATCATAGAAAGTACATTTAATAAGTTATAATTTCTTATTTTATTCTTACAATTTACATAAAAAATTGTTATTACTCAAGCAAAAGTTGTAAATAAAATTTATTATTTTAAAATAAAAATTATACTTGATAAGTTATGATTTTTTATCTAATCTTTACGATTCATAAAATAAAAATTATTATTCTTTCAGTAAAAATTATGATTGGGTTTGTTATTTTTATTAAGAGTAAAATAATCATTTCACTTTAAAATTTATTAACATAAAAATTTTTAAATATTTTAATAAAATTATGACATTTTAAGAAATTGAATTATCATTTATACAATTGGGGTGCTTTTATTGTTTTTTTTCTTAAAAATAGTGATAGACAATATTTTCTTTGATTGATTGAAATGATGTAATTTTATTCAACGGAGATTGATAGCGCGGTGTAACGGATTGATGCACGAATTCTTTTTTCCTTTAATTAATAAATATAAAATTAAAAAATTGAGATTTTTTAATAAATAAAGCAATACAATATTTTATAATCACGTGAAAGACACCCACGCCCCTTTGCCCTATTTATATACTCTATCGATTTCTTCATTGTATTCTCGCAAGAAAGTCCTTGTTGACTGACTCTCATCACGCTTGAAAGGAAGCATGGCACTAGTAGGGGCGGTTGGTGCGGCGGCTCCGGTGAAGGTGGTGGCTCTCTGTGGTTCACTTCGTAAATGCTCATACAACAGAGGCCTCATTCGATCTGGTTATTGCTCCATGACCGCTTTCCTTCTATTGCTGTCCCGTTATGATCAGAAACTTCGATATAAAAACTATTCTGTCCCGTTTTCTTTGATTTTGATTGGTTTGGTTACGGTTCTGATTTGTGGAATTTGGATCGATGATAGCGATCGAGATGAGCCAGGGAGACATTGAAGGTCTCCAGATTGAGCACGTCGACATCGCTTCTCTGCCGATGCTGAATACAGATCTTGAAGAAGAAGGGAGGTTTCCGGTGGAAGTTGAAGCGTTTCGTCGGAAGATTCTGGAAGCCGATAGTGTTCTCTTCGCTTCTCCGGAGTATAATTTTTCTGTCTCTGGTAATCTACTACTCTGTTTCTCACAAAATCTGATTTGAAAATTGAAACTAAAAGCGACTAACCGAGCTTGCTAAATAGAGAGTTTCAGGGATAATCAAGGGAAATTATTGCATGCGTTGTGCCATGTCATTAGTGCTTTGTATGTCTTGTGGAAATATTCCATGTCAAATAATTCAAAATATAAGTAGATTCTAATCATAGATAAATTAGCTTGTCGAAAAAAATCTTGTGCATAGAAAATATGTGAACCAAATTTTTGAAAAGTTGAGGGTAAGATCTATTCACATTGATATATGAAAAAGTTATCATTGATATACAAAGAGTTTATCATTAAAAATTTACAAAAAAATTATTATTAATATACAACTGTATATCATTAACAAATATAATAAATTAGTTATAATGTAAAATATAATAATGTTAAACTGTTTGCTTAATTTGATTTATAATATGGACTATATTTACAAAAGTCCCTTTCTATCATGTGTTTATGCAAGAATTTGTTTAAAAAAAAGAATTTCTCAAGAATTTTACAAAATAAAAAAATAATTTTATTTTAGATATATCATGTAAATATAAAAATTAGACTTGTAAATAAATAGAAGAAATCGTTAATTTCTTTATTTGAAACCTAATTGTAATTCTCCTATAGTTTCATGTTTACTAATTTTATTTTCAAAACTAAATTTGATCTCTATTTTTTTAAACTAGAGCAACCTTGTGTTGATTTCAAATAGGAAGTCACCTTAAAGATTTGCTAGTATCGTCCTTTTCTATTTTGCCACTCACGTTTGCTCTGTTTTTTTTTTTTTTTTACTTTACACTTTATAGATTTTATTAATCATTTTGTCAAAACGTACAACATTAATTTTGAGAATAGTTTTTAATTTAGTCATTTTCTTGGTATTTTTATTTAAATAGTGATGTCCTATTGTCCTTTACTCAATAATGTTTGGTTTTTGTAATTTTTATTTTAAAAATAAAGTCACAGGTTTTAAAAAAAAAATTCTTACATCCATGTTATTTATTAAATTGTATTTAATTAATAATTAATTAGATGACATAATAAAAGTAAAAGTAATTAATGTAGACGCAAAAGTTGAACTTACAAATATTGAAATTTGACATGTAAATAAGACTGAAAAAATAATTAATTTTTTTTATTTAGAACTTATTTGCAGCCCTCTGTGTCTCGCTCGTGTTGGAATATAATATATTTATCACCTGTTAAATTTTAAGCTGTTAAAAAATAAAAATAAAATTATATTAAATTGTGGACCATCGATTTTTTACCTGGATGGTCTAAATTTGGTGCTCTAAACTGAATCAGAGGCGATTCAAGCACACAGATTGGGAACACAGGAGAAATGAACATAATGTACTCACTTCATCCATTTCGACCAAAGCCAAACAACTTATGGGAGTATCAGTATAATATATAGCGAAATGCCGAAATGTGTATCCAGATAATATCCCAGTCTCACATCCCTGTCCGCACACTCATTCACTTCCTAAACTTCATGGACGATCTCAATCTCAACATTTAAAAAAAAATTATTTTTCAATAAATAATATTATATTCTTCTAAACCAACTTCTCTTTACCCCCCCCCCCAATAGGCCAATATTTTCTTATATGTCCAACTTCTCTTATTTCTATTAGTTAGGCAGCATTTAGATTGATGGATTTAAAACTTAAATTTTTAAGTTAAAATCTTGGATTTAAAATTTAAATATTAAAATCCATGTATTTAAACTATTTTGTTTAGATAGTGTCAAAACTTTTAAAGGCAGGAGAAATATGAGTTGATATTCAAAACAAAAATGAAATATTAGGAGTGAAGAGCTTAATTACGTCTATTTTTCAATTAATAAGAGATAAGAATGAGAGATTAGAGGAAAAACAAGAGTAATATAAGTACTTATAGTGAAAACGTGAATAAAATAAAAAGATTAAAGTAGCTGAAATTTCAAAAAACTAAGGTTTAAAAAAATTTAAAATTATAAAAAAGTTATAATAAAATATAAATTTGGATTTGGCTTATCAAATCCAGATTCATATATTTTTATATATCCAAATCCAAATTCTCATACATCCAAATGCAGTATTAATTAATTTGAGTATGTAATTCACGTTGTAATGAATAGCACCGATGAAGAATGCACTAGACTGGGCATCAAGACCTCCCAACGTGTGGGGAGGCAAAGCTGCGGCCATTGTAAGTGCTGGAGGGCTGTTAGGTGGTGGAAGAGGCCAATTCCATCTTCGTGACATTGGAGTGTTTCTTGATCTTCACTTCCTCAACAAGCCTGAGTTCTTCCTCAATGCCTTTGAACCTCCTCCTAAGTTCAATCCTGATAATGGTGACTTGCTTGATGAAGATGTTAAGCTTAGACTGAAGCATGTCCTTCTCTCCTTGAAGGCTTTCACCCTCCAACTTCAACCTAAGACCTGATCATGATGATGATGAGTAGCTACTTTGATTTTCAGAAATTGTTTACATGTAATAATAGAAAGCTGTCTGATGATGATCAGTTGCTGTATGTTGGTCCTTTCGGAAACCACGTTGGGTTATCGGGACTGGGATTTGAAATTAAAAAAAAAAAAGTGCTAATGCATTTTGTGTTTTCTTCTAAGTAAATAATTTATATAGCTAAAAATTTAAAATACAAAGCACTGTACTGTATTAAATTTTTATAAACATGCTTCTTCTGTCAATTGATTTTGTTTGTATGGTTATGATCTTGCATTGCAATATACAAACAGAGATGGGAAAAAATAAACTCAATTTTATAATTCAAAATAGCTTTGCATTTGATAAAAAGATGAAAACTTATTTTATTTTTTATTTTATATTTAAAACAACAAATATTAAAAAGATAAATTTTGGAAACTATCGAAACATAGTAATAGGAAAAAAATTTATTGCATGATGCAAATATGTTCTATTAATAAGCAAACATTTAAATATATGGTTAATCAAAAGGTAACATTCAACGACTTTACTGACTGTAATCTTTTTGATTTTCTTCTACCACTTTTCATGGGACTAAGAACTAGATGTTCCACCTTTCTCAATGGATTCCATGCCCACTCTTTGGCATATATGATTGATATAAATCTTATTTTTTATACACATATGCCTACATATTTATCTCAACATACTCACACTTGCTAATTTTAATTTTAATTCTTGTTGTTCATTTAAAGTTTAGCATTTATTATCATATAGGACAGCTGGAACTATAGTAATTTGATAAAAATTTTCTTTAAACCTATTAAATATTTTTTGATTACAAATAACTTTTTTAGGTTACATTTGTTTATTAGAATAAAATAAAATGAAATAAATTAAAAAAATTAAAATAGAAATGAACTAAATCTCCCATGGTGAGCAATATAAAACTCATTAATATATATTAAAAATGTGAGAATCATTACATTTTTTAAAAATCTTATAAATTATGATTCTCAACTTCACAAACTAAATTATCCATCTCTCATATGAATGTGTTTACATATTCTCTTTAATCATCTTATTCTTATCTTTTTTTTTAATTTAATTTAATTTATTTTTGTTTTGGTAAGCGAGCCTGACCAAGGTGTTTTTTGATGCAATTTTTTTTGCATGTAAAGAGCTAAACAACAAAGCTAAATGTCGTTTTTGTTGTGAGGCTGGCGGCCTGCAGCCGCCCCCTTTAAAAGAGGTCCCTGTCACTTCGCTTTCGTGAAATATCGGATTAACATTTCACACACACACACACACACACAAACCATGCGCTCTCTTTTTTTCATCAGAAGACAAAAAAAAGAATGCAGTCTCATTTCATCCTGTATCCAATTTCTTCATTCCTTGAATTCTTCCTGACCTATTTAGAAAGGGAAAAACAGGCTTGTTAATTTAGTCACCACTCATCATGTTTGAGTCACCTCGTACCATGTTACACGTCAAGTCTTGAACCTTCCTCCTGCCATCAACTTTATATGTTATTTCTTTATCAATTAAATTAAAATATATCTACAATTACAACATAAAAAATTAAATATATATTATTTATTTACGAATGTATATCAAGTAATATATTATTAAAAATATACATAGTATATATATATTATATTGAGAGAATTATTTTAAAATTTCACATAATATAATTAAATATTATAAAGTTTATTAATAATTGAACCAAAAAAATAACAAATAAGCATGTGTTTAAATTAAAAAATTTATAATTGAGGTTAAAAATCAACTAAAATAAAAAAAAATTTGTGATTATAACATAATTTATATTTAAATATTTTTTAAAAAAACCTGTTGTATAAAATAAAATTTATTCAGGTGATTTGATTTAAAAGATAATTGAGATATATGACAATAAAAATAAACATGAATTTTTTTCATATATTTTTTTTAACTAATTTAATATTTTTTTAAAAAAATCAAAATTAAACTTAAAGCAATAAATTAACGTAAAGCCCTTCAGCTTGTGTCCTTTTCCACTGTAACTGATCGGCTTTCAAATCAAGAGGCAGAGAAAGCTGGTTGCCTCAGATCCTCCTCCTCTTCTTGCCTTAGATTCTCATCTCGCATTTCCCTTCTCTCTCTCTCTACATCAGGTTTTATTTCTTTCTACGCACTGGGCTCCTCCGAGATTTTTTTCTCTTTTTGAATAACATAATGAGTTTGTGGTTGGTTTTTTTTGGAAACAATCACTCTTGATTTTCAGCATAGTCACTGTGCCACCGCCAAGCAAGAAAGCTGCATGTATGAAGGAGGAGAGAGGAAGGAAGAAGCAAAAAGCTCGCGCAAGGCTAAAGGCGGAAGAAGAAGAGGTGAAGAAAACCAAGAGTGAGAAAAATTTGGCACACATTCAAATGAACGCTCCCTCAAACACCTTCAGAAAATAAAGCCATTGGAGTGTCACCGCTCGTTTATTATATTATTAATTTTTTTTTTACCCAAACAAAATTAACTGAGTGTTTTATCCTAAGTGAGGTTGGATCATCCTAACCTCACTTAAGGAGTAAACCAAACATTCACTAAATGTATTGTCATTTTTTTATTTAATTGTTAATGAATTTTATAGTATATTAAATGTATGTATGTGATTTGTATGTAATTCTCTTCATTATATTTTATTTTTAATGTTAATATGATGAAATGAAATAATTTATATTTATATTTATATTTATATGGCATTTTATATTATAATTTTTCAATAAAATATTATTTTTTGAAAATAAACTTAAAATAAAAAATAAATATTAAATATCAAATATTAAATAATTTTATCGTAAATATTTTAGTTCATTTTGAACTTTATTTTTATTTTCAAAATGAAATAATAAATTTTAAATTAAAAGTTTTTTAAATGAGAATCTCTTGCTAATTATTTATTTTAAAAAGTATAAAAATTCATCTCAATCTCTTTCACTAATTATCTTATTTTAAAAAAATAAATATAAATTTCTCTATTAATTTTTCACTAATTTTTCTCATTTTAAAAAAGAAATTAATGGTTTCTCACCATTTTTATTAATTTTAATTCAAGATATGTAATTGATATTTGTTGCTAATTTGATAATCTAAAAAATAATAAATGATCTCTCATTAAATTTTTTTTAATTTATATTTTTTTTAGCAGTGTTTCACTAAAAAATTGGGGAAACTAATGGCGCCCTCTTCATTTCTCGAGTAACTTTTTCTGTCACAGGGGAATCCTCTATTCTGTGTTTCACCGTCACGTTCGTTTCTTTGGGCTTTCCAGAAATTGTTTTTTTTTTTTTTCCACCCCCTGGTTCCGTTGGGAGAATCAAAATTATAAATCGATTTTTTATAAGGCGTTTGTGAATATATAAAAATGATAATAAATATAAATATAATATTTCCTTTTTGTCACCATATATATAAAGAGAATAGACTTTTTTGCTTTAACAAAAAAAATAATGTTTTTTGTTAATAAAAAAGTTGAAATTAGTTGAACTCAAGATTCACTGAAGTCAAAAACATGCCTTCTAGCTTAATAAGGATTTAAAGAGAATAAATTTTATGACAATATGATGTTACATACAAGCTAACAATATTTGATAGATTTTCAATTTTTTCAATATTATATATATATATATATATCTGCAGAACAAGTTTATGATTATTTGGTTTAAATTCTACTCCACCTTTTATTTTGATTTTAAAAAAATTTGTGTGAATTGTAAATATGATTATTTTTTAATTCTTAAATAAAATTCAAAATATTTCTATATCAATCATTCAATATTTTTAAACACATAATTTTTTTTAACGAACTAGAGTAGTTGTTGCAAGAAAGGAAAAGGAAAAGGCAAAATGACAAAGAGGCTAACAAATCTGGCTTAATCATAAAAATTATTTTTTGATTTAAATTGAGTTGTTAATGATTTTCATCAGCTGCTCAATTAGCCGGCTTGATCTGGTTTTTAAAATAGTGCAAAGGACCTTAAAAACAACCTCTTCGGCTTTTGCTTTGATTTCTCTCTCTGTTTTTTTTTTTTGTTTAAAACTACGGGGACTTTTTTCAGTTAAACCTTTGATTTTCTCTTTTACATCCTTCCCCACACATATGTAACATCTAAAAGGGGAGGATTAGACCACAAATAATTATACTTTAATTTTAATTAGTATTGTCTACTATTATTTGTGTGATTATTAAAAAATTTATATTAACATATTATTGAGAAAAATTATATTGTTATATTTATGAAAAAATTATGACATTGTAATATTGTATTTTGAAATATTTTTGTCAAACGGAATGCTCATTGTAATATTTTTAAAATAAAAAAATTGTAAAGTTTGTAATGTTATATATTTGTACATTACTAATATATAATTGCTTGACTTTTGTGAGAGGAA
>NW_026557279.1:0-25460 GCF_029017545.1 Prosopis cineraria | reverse complement strand
TTACTATTATTGACTTAATCTGCTTATTTTTAAGTAGCATTGATGTGATAATAAGAATGGATTAGTTGTCTGTTAACGGCATAACACTTGACTATAGAAAGATAGTCTTACTACCCATTTATACAATGGTGACTGTTGCCCCTAAACCTAAAAAGTCTTTACTAGTGGGGGATTGTGAAACTCCTAAGTTCTTGTCAGCCATATAAGTGGAGAAATATGTGAAAGAGGGTTGCCAAGCATTCACAATCTATTTCTCTACACATGAAGTATATGATGGCGACATTAACAAAATTAAAGTGAATGAATTTTCAAAAGTATTGCTGATGAAATTTCAGGTTTGCTGCCTCTACACAAGAAGTGTATGATAGTGACATTAACAGAATTAAAGTGAATGAATTTTCAAAAGTATTTGTTGATGAAAATGTCAGGTTTGCCACCAGAGAGAGATTGAATTTTCTATTGACTCGGTACCTGGTATCGAGCCAATCTCCAAGGCTCCGTATTGTATGGCTCCTACAAAATTGGGAGAATTGAAAAAGTAATTAAAGGAGTTGTTAGAGAAAGGATTCATCTGCTGAGTGTATCGCCGTGGGGATTGCCAATGTTGTTTATAAAGAAGAAAGAAGAAAGAATGAGGTTGTGTATCGACTACAGGAAACTTAATAAAGTTACTATGAAGAATAAATATTTGTTGCCATGGATTGATGACCTACTCAATCAACTTACTAAAGCTGCTATTTTATTTAAAATTGATCTAAGATTTAGATACCATCAATTGAGGGTTAAAGCAGATGACGTGCCTAAAACCACTTTCAGAAGAAGATATAGGCATTATGAGTTCTTGGTAATGCCCTTTAGTTTGACGAATACTCCTGCGATCTTCATAGACTATATTAACAGGATCTTCTGACCCTACTTAGACAAATTTGTAGTGATTTTCATTGATGACATCTTGATATGTTTCAGAGATAAGGAAGAGCATACAAAACACTTGAGAGTAGTATTGTAAGTGTTGAAAGAGCACAAATTGTATGCCAAGTTGAACAAGTACGAGTTTTTGCTATGTGAGGTCAAATTTCTAAGTCATGTTGTTCTACTGATGGCATAGCAATAGATCTACATAAGGTTAATGCAGTACTACAATGAGAGAGACTAACTTTGATAACTGAGAGAAGATGTTTTTTGGTTTAGATTATTATCGAAGGTTCATCTAAGGGTTATCTCAAATTGCTTCTACTTTGACTAAATTGATGAAGAAGGATTAACCTTTCGTCTGGACCAAGAAGTGTGAAGAGGCATTCCAAACTTTGAAAGAAAAATTATTTATTGCAATAATGTTAACCATCCCAGATCCTAAATGGCCATATGTGGTCTATATAAATGTGTCACTTAAGGGACTTAGACGTGTGCTAATACTAGATGACATAGTTGTGGCCTATGTGTCTAGACAACTGAGACCGCATGGGGAGAACTACCTAACTCATGATCTTAAACTAATAGCTATATTATTTTCTTTAAAGATATGGAGGCATTACCTTTATAGTTCACAATTTGAAGTGTTTAGTGACCATAAAAGTCTTAAGTACTTGATTAACTAGAAGGAATTGAATATGTGACAGCAAAAATGGATGGAATTTTTGAAAGATTATAATTTTAAACTAAAGTACCATCCACAAAAGGTCAATTTAATAGATGATGCCTTAAGTCGTTAGACCATCCATGTGGCATGGATGATGATTTATGAGTATAAGTTGCTGGAGAATTTCTTGAGTGAATATCAAAACAGCCTAAATCTTACTGTGTACAACTTGAATGCAATGGTAATCACCTAATGAATTTTGGAAAGAATTGAGAAAAGCTCAATTTAAAGATAAGTATCTTTGGGGATTAGAGATGAAATTAAGGCAAACAAGACTAAATATTTTAGGTTTAATGATGATGGATTTGTGTTGTATAAAAGATCGAGTGTGTGTACCAGATAATGGAGATTAGAGAGACCATTCTAGTAGAAGCTCACCAGAGTAAATTCATGATTCGCCTGGGTGCCACAAAAATGTATCAAGACATGAAGAGTCAGTGGTAGTGGCCTGGTATGAAAAGAGATGTGACTGGGTACGTCTCACAATGCTTGACTTATCAGAAGGTGAAAATTGAACATTAGAGATCTCCAGGGTTATTGCAACCACTAGAAATTCTAATATGGAAATGTGATGATGCACACAATTGTGTAATAGATTCCGCAAGTATACGGATCATAAAAATAGTATGTGATAAATCAATATCAATCTCACAGAGAATCAAATTAATTGATAATTAGGCAATAAATTCTCCATTTTTATTTAAGTCAAGCAAGACAAGGTTTGGATTTGATATTTCAAAATAAGAATTTGAAATTATATCAATGTATTAAAATTAAAATCCCAACAACTATAAATAATTAATGCAACATAGTGTGGCTAATCTTTTTTTCAATTCATAGAGCATGTAATTACCCAAATAAATTCACTTAATATTAATTTGTTAATCTAGAGTATTAATAGAAATAATTATCCCTTGATTAATTACACCCTTCTCTTGAATTAATATGCTATTCCTAACACAATTACCTAAGAGGCAAATATGCATAAATCTACTATAATGTGATTATATAGGTTCAATAGTTATATTCCTATCCTATGGCAAATTAGAATAAATTCTAATCCCACATTACTCAATCTAATAGTCAAATTTAAATTTTTATCTTTCAAAGCAAAACATAAACCCCCCAATTCATGCTCAATGGTAATCAAGCATTAAGTAGATAAATAAGCATAAGATTAAGTAAATAAAATTAATATTAAGCTCAAATAAATGGTTCAAACATGCTCTAATTCAAAAATTAGCTAATAACTACCGTGGATGAAGAGAAAATCAACCACACATGGCTTCCATGATAGCAAAATCAATAATATTTACAGTAAAGTAAAGAGAAGAAGGAGCTTAATTGGAGCAATCTTAAGTGAAACCCTTGATTTTTTCACTAAGCCTAAGCTTTTCCAACCCTTCTTTAGCTCCTTTTGCTTTTCTTGGATGTTCTGTAGCTGCTGGAGGTAAAGAATGCCCAAAAATGAGGTGCCCAAGCTCTAAAAATTCACTGACAGTCAAAATTGTGCGTTTTACTAAAATTGCATGTTGCTACAGCGAAACGCGTTTTCGCTGCAGCAAACATAACCTGGTTAGATTTTTTTTTAGATTTAATTTCTTTGATTTAGGCTCTAAAATTTTCTTCTTTAGGCCCATATATTGAGCCTACCTAGATACATAAAACCTAAAATTAATGCTAGAATTGGTCCACTAACTTCTAACACATTTTCAAGCCCATTTTCACATATATTAATCCACTTAATCATATTTTTTCTAAAAAAATTCAAATAAATGACTTCCAATTCAAATAAATGACTTCCAATTAGATTAAAAATACCAATATATTCAATAAACTGTTAGAAATCATCAAACCCCCATACTTGAATGTTTGCTTCTCCTCAAGCAAAAGAAAATAAGTATATAAAAAATGGCAAAAGAAAATATGAATATTTCAAGGTCAAATGCAATTCAAACTTTCAAGAACTCAATTTAATTAGAAATCTTTCCTCCCTTTCAAAAATAATAGTAGCAAGGTACTTAATTAAGCAAAAATAAATTTCAACAGATTATCCCTCACCAGTCAGTATTTATACTCCACACTTAAGGTATCTAAGGGTTGTGTTTCACTCAGTTCCACCTATTGTAATCCATCTACCATAGGCTTGTTTCTCTTCTTAATCTCTACTAAATTATGCCATTACATACGCAAATCAAAAGGATTTTTAAAAGGTTGTAATGTTTTAGGTAGGATAATGAAATGAAATTATTCAATGAGTCAAAATTGATACTGTAATAGTGCTAAGCATATTAAATGAGAATCAAAAAAATTGAAGAATAAACCACAACTATTTACAAGAGGTATCAATGAAGATCAACAATTTTTTTACTTAATTTTTTTTGTATTATTCATCATTTTTTTAAAACTTTCAATATTCTTTTCTCTTCTTTCTTCATATTCTCTTCTTTGTTTCATCTTTCTTTTTCTTTTGAACCACTTATGAAACCTCAATTGAATTCTAAGTCCTTCATTTTTTTATGGATGTAACACTTAGCACTAACCAAAGTAGCAAATGGAAATAAAAATGAATAAAAAGTGAAAAAAATCTTAGCAAAAGGGCTTATGATGATTTTTTTTTAATAAGGCCAAGGTCCAGGCTCAATTGGGTGAAACAATGGACTTATATGAAAAGGGATGGTTATTTGGCCAAACTAGCTAAGAAAATGAATGCCTTAATCATTTTTATATATGCAAATGGCTATTAGAAGTCTCAATAAAGATTAAAAACTAGTTCTAGAGATAGAATCACAATAAGTGTACTCCCTCTTAAAGGAAATGAACATGTAGGCTCAAAATTCTCACATGCTTTTTTGACAAACTATTGTCAATTATCTAAACTTAATCCATTGCCTATTTACTACAATTCTAGGAAAGTAGGACTGACTTCTAATCAAATTTAATTCTTTCAAATTAAAATCAATCCAACCTTAGTTAGATTCACAAGAAAAAAACAAACAAAGTGACTAAAACTTTCAAAAAATTTTAAATTTTTTTTATCAATTTTTTCACTATGTTTACAACCAACACTTAAAAAAAATTCAAAGACGAGCAAAATACCAAATGTAATAGCAATTACCCCCTCCCCATACTTAAATTAAACATTGTCCTTAATGTTTAAAGAAAGAAAACAAACAAGGAGATAGGGACACTGAAACTCCCCTGACCAATAGACGTGGCAAGTTGACAGACAGAAAGACTTTGAGAGAGGGATGAGAGTGACATATCCTCAAGAGAATATGGTACCTGCTAATAGTATCAAATAGAAAAGAGAATAAGTTAGAGAAAAAGAAATTGGATATAGACCATCAAATAATAAGCTATGAATTATCAATTACAACCCTAAGAAAATAAGAGCCAAAATAAGTAGTCAAAGAATAAGGAAAAAAATATAATAATTAAAGAAAGACAGAATTCCATCAGAATAGAAGCTCAGGGCAACTTTGATTTCTTAGCC
The DNA here is from genome assembly GCF_029017545.1 of Prosopis cineraria. Classification (NCBI taxonomy): domain Eukaryota; kingdom Viridiplantae; phylum Streptophyta; class Magnoliopsida; order Fabales; family Fabaceae; genus Prosopis; species Prosopis cineraria. Next base: position 20,325 of record NW_026557279.1, on the reverse strand, counting down.
ATCCAATTATAAGTAAAAGCATGTCATCCTTCAGTAGATAACAAGGTAAGTACCACCAAATATCACAAAATAGGAGGGTTGATGAATAAAGGAACAAGAGAAAAGTAAATCTCTATGATAGAATTCAAAACAAAAAGATGCAAGCAGTAACGAGAACAGAAAATATTTTTTAATTTTAAATGTATATGACAAAATACACACACAAACAAAGCAATAAGTTTTTTTAAGTAATTTTAAAGTAATTAAAACAAACCCGACAATATTTTTAAAGTGAACTTTTTTAAATTTGTTAAAATATGAATTTTTTAACAAATATTTACAAAATTATTCTTATTAAACTAATGAAAAAATTCTAAGTTTTTTTTAAACTAAACTAAAGATTTTGCTTGAGCGAAGAAAAGTTTCAGTTCAATAAAGGTACTCTCTGAAAGTTTGTTAAGCATTACACAGAATGGCTTTCGCTTCAGCAAAATAAAGTTTCATTACAGTGAAGGTGCTCTCTAAAATTTTGGTAAAAAGTCACAAAGGCATTTACCGCTAGAGCAAAATATGATTTTTCTGCAATGAAGGTGCTCCCTAGATTTTGGACAAGACTAGAGAGATCGTTTGCTAGAGCAAAACCTTGTTTCACTAGGGTGAACATAATAGAGAACACAAACACTCACAGCCTAAGAAAAATACTTAAACAAAGCAAAAACTTGCAAAGAAAATAGCCTAAACGCCTCCTAATTAACACAACCATCCTACCATGCCCTCTTCCACATCTCCTAACATTTAATTGACAACTTTCAGTAATATTCACCAGCACAAGACTTTGAGCATAACAATATAAGCAAGAAAGCACAAAGATAGAACACTTCTCCAAGATGGCTTGTTCCTTAATCCTAAAATTTTGACTTTGAGCTTCCAAATTCATCAAGAACTTATCAACCTATAAACACACCAAATAAAAGAAGATCAAACTAAAGACAACTAAGACAACCAAACTAAAACCACAAGTAAAAGGAAATGAAAACTTGGGCTGCCTCTCAAAAAGTACTTAGTTTATAGTTCTCAACCAGACTTTCTCAAATTATCAAGGTGGTTTCCATTCATTCTGATTAAACACCATGACATTTTCAAGGCTTCCAAAATAAATTTGTTCATCTTCTTATGCATTCTCATTCTTTACTTGTTTCTTGTTTCTTCCCGTTGTCTATTTTAAAACCTTAAATTTGACCTCTTCTCCTTTATAAACATCCACAATAGTTCTTGCTGTCATTAAAGCAGGATAACTGAAAATGAGTAATGCTTCCTTGTCCTCCTCAAAATCAACCACAACAAAATCTATTAGGATTATGAAATCATCTATCTTCACCACAACATCTTCAATAAAATCTACTAATTTTAAGGTAACAGTGGTGGGTTTGGCAATCCCAAGACCAAGTTACTCACACACAGCAAGTTGCATCAAATTCATACTTACTCTTAGGTCACAAAGTGCATTACCATTAAAAATATCTCTAACATTACATGGAACCATGAATTGTCCTAGATCTAGAGCCTTTGGTGAAATCTTTTATTTTATCATGGAAGAGTACTTTTCAGTAAGTACTACTATTTCAAATTCATAGAATCTTTTCTAAGAAAATACTTCTTTCATAAATTTTGCGTAGCTTGGCACATTCTCAAGCATATCCACAAATGGGATATTGACATGCGACTACTTTAACACTTCTAAAAACTTAGCATATTCTTCAACAATCTTCTTGTTAAAAAAACTTGAGGAAAAGGTAAAGGAGGAACAAATAGTGACTTTGATTTTACCTCTTTTTCTATTTCTAGTGCACTTTCTTTCTTCCTCTTCTCACCTCCTATGTAAACTTCTTCTTTGTTGTTATTCTTCTTTTGAGCAAATTCTTCACCACTTTTGACATTATGAGTTAACCCTTGACTTTGTCCTTCATTTTCAAAATCCATCATTTCACTTTCTTCTTTTTTTTCCAACAACTTGAAATTTTGATGGATTATCCAATAAATCTTTTTCATTCTTTCTCATGATAGCTTTGCATTCTTCTATAGGTCTTTTTCCTTCTTGTATTGGGTTTTGAATTATGTCACTTGGAAAGCCACCTTGTCTAAAGGCATTCATAGCAGTAGGCTAACTGGCTAATTTGAGTTTCTATATTTTTAAAAGATGAGTCAAACCTTGCATTAATGTTTGCTTGCTCTTGATTATTCTTTATTTGTGTAGTCATTAATTTGGCTAACATATCCTTTAAATCAACTTTAGGCTCTTGGATAGGAATATATTGCCCTTTAATTTGTGAGCAGCCAAGAGGATTAGTTAGCTTATACTAGAAGTATATGCTTGATTGATAGATGTACCATTCTTCTAAGAGAAATTAGGATTAAGATACCATCTGGCATTGTAAATGTTTGAGTAGGGATTGATTTGATTATTGTCACGATAATTTCTAGTATAGTTCACTATTTCTACTTGTTGAGAGAAAGGATATTGTCCAATAATATGCATTTCCACAATAATCACAATGAGCATATACAACATGAACTCCCATATGTCTACCACTAAATTGATCAACTCATGCTTTAAGGTGATCAAATCTCTTATTAAGAGTTTGAAGTATAGCCACACTTGTGAAGATGAAGAGTCATCAGTAACTCTCTCTTATGGTCTCCTAAATCTCCTCTCACTATTGTTTTGGATGTAATCAGTTGTAAGATTATCCAAATAATTCCAGACATAGTTTACTGGTTGCTTCATAATCCCACTATTTGTGACTGCATTCATTTCACACTTGGACTCAGGTGTCAATCAGCTACTAAAAGCTTGAATCAAAGCCTATCTCTCTTGATTATGCCTAAGACTCTACATAACCATTTGCTTGAACATTTTCTAAGTTTTATACAAGTGTTCACCAAATTATTAATTGAAATTGATAATGTTGGCTCTAAAATCAACCATCTTATTATGTGGAACGAATCTAGATTTGAACTTTCCTTCTAATTCTTCCTATAATGAAACATTACCCTCATCTAAGTTGTTGAGCCAATCCTTAGCTTTTTCTTGTAGAGAGTAATGGAAGAGACGGAGGCAAATAGCATCTTAAGGAACTCCATTTCGCTTAAAAGAGTCACAAATATTAAGGAAGTTGACCAAATACCTATTGGGGTCCTTATCTGAATTTTTCATAAATTGCCTATTCATCTCAATCATCTTAAGCATGGTTTGCTTAATCTTAAAGTTGTTAGCTTGAAAGTCAGGCACTTTAATGCTAGACTAATATCCTCTAGCTTGTCTACCTAAGAAATCAATGACACATAGCCTATCATTTTCATCTTCAGCCATCTCTTTGTTTGTAACATTTTCACCAGTTGGAGGTTGAGTTTAAGGTGAGATAGCTTCTAAGATTGCTTTGAGAATCCTTGTTCTCACAAGTGTCTTTTTTTACTCAGCTTTACGTGGCATAAAAAATAGACCTACAAGAATAAAGAAGAAGATCAAGGATCTAATTGAACAATTGAGGAAAAAAAAGACAAAATAAATGCTCAAGCTAAAACTACTCTAAGTCCTTTATTTATAATCATCAATTTCCTAGATTTCCCAATAATGGCACCAAAAACTTGATGCACATAATTATGTAATGAATTTTGCAAGTATACTAGTTGTAAAAATAGTACATGATAAATCAAATTCGATCCCATAAAGAATCAAATTAATTAGTAATTAGGCAATAAATTCCCCCTTTTCATTTAAGTCAAGCAAGGAAAAATTTGGATTTGATATTTCAAAATAAGAAATTAAAGTTATATGAATGCACTAAAATTAAAATCCCAACAACTGTAAATAGTCAATTCAATTAAGGGTGGCTAATTCCTTCTTCAATTCATAGAGCATGTAATTACCTAAATAAATTTACTTAATATTAATTTTTTAATCTGGAGTATTAATAGGAATAATTATCTTCTGATTAATTACACTTTTCACTTGAATTAATATGCTATTCCTAACACAATTACCCAAAAGGCAAATATGCATAAATCAACTCTAATGTGATTATATGGGTCCAATAGGTATATTCCTATCCTATTGGTAAATTAGAATAAATTCTAATCTCATATTACTTAATCTAATAGTTAAATTTAGATTTTTCTCTTTTAAGGAAAAACCTAAACCCCCAAATTCACACTCAATAGTGATCAAGCATTAAGTAGACAAATAAGTACAAGATTAAATAAATAAAACTAATATTAAGCTCAAATAAGTGGTTCAAACATGCTCTAATCAGCTAATAACTACTATAGATTAAGAGAAAATCAGCCATACATGACTTTCATGACAGCAAAATTAATAATATATACAGCGAAGTTAAGAGAAGAAGGAGAAGAATAAGCTTAATTAGAGTAATCTTGAGCAAAACATTTTGTCTTGTTAGAAGAATAAGCTTCTCTAACCCTTCTTTGTCTCCTTTTGCTCTTCTGGGACATTCTACAACTGTTGAAGATGAAGAATGCCTGACAATAAGGTGTTAGAGTCCTAAAAATTCACTAAGAGTCAAAATTGTACATTTTACTAAAATCGCGCTTTGCTACAGCGAAATGTGTTTTCTTTGCAGTAAACATAACCTATTCAAATTTTCTTTTTAGATTTAATTCCTTTGACTTGGCCTTTAAAATTTTCTTTAGGCCTCTAAATTGGGCCTATCTACATGTATAAAACCTAAAACTAATGCTAGAATTTGTCCACTAACTTCTAACACATTTTCAAGCCCATTTTTACTCATATTCATCCACTTAATTATATTTTTGCTAAAAAATTCAAATAAATGACTTCTAATTATATTAAAAATACCAATAGATTTAATAAAATATTGGAACTCATCAGGGATTGTGTCTCAATGGATTTCATTATGGGGTTGCCATGTACATTGTCCATTATGATGCTATCTGAGTAATTATGGACAAATTGACCAAGTCTACTCATTTCTTAGCTATTAAAGTTGACTATTCCTCATAAAAGTTCATAAAGGTCTACCTTTATAAAATTTTAAGGTTACATGTGGTGCCAAATATTGTGTTTAATCACAATTTGAGGTTCATATCAAACTTTTAGAAAGCATTGCACTAGCCTTTGGGTACTAAGTTAATATAGCCTATCACTCTCAAACTAATGGTCAAACTAAAAGAACCATCCAAACTTTAAAAGACATGTTATAAACTTGTGCCATTAAGTGGAGTGGCAATTGTAATAAGTACTTACTCTTGGCAAAATTCTCATAGAAGAATAGTTTTCATGTGAGCATTCAAATGACTTCATTTGAGGCTTTCTATAGTAAAAAGTATAGATCGCCTTTCAATTGGATTAAGTTGAGTGAAAGAAGCATAATGGGCCCTAATTTAGTGGATCAGACTACTAAGAAGATTGAGACAATCTGCCAAAAATTATTGACTACACAATGTCGACAAAAGAGCTATGTTGATAAAAGGAAGAAACCGTTAGAATTTATGATGGGTGATCACATGATTTTGAAGGTCATGCCTATGATCGGGATTGGGAGGTCCATTTATGCAAAGAAACTGACTCCTAAGTTCATTGGGCCTTTTGAGATTCTTAAGAGAATTGGGCTTTTGGCTTACCAAATTTTCTTACCTCCTTACTTATTGAGCGCACATGATGTCTTTCATGTCTCACAATTGAAAAAGTATCAACCCAACCCATCACATACATGTAATTGAGCTTGAGGATGTGGAACTACATTAGAATATGACATATCAGACTAAGCTAGAAAGAATTGTCAATGTTAAGGAGAAGTAGCTAACAAATAAGATAATTTAGCTTGTGAAGGTTATATGGAATAGTATGACTCCTTGTGATGCTATGTGAAAAATTGAGAAGAAGATGAAGCAACAGTATCCTCACCTTTTTTCGTGAAGTGTGGTTTTACTAGCTTTATTAAAATACTCAAATTTTAGGGATAAAATTTTTAAAAGAAGGAGAGAGTTGTAACATCCTAAATTTTAATCCTTAGATTACTAAGGAATTAATCAATTTTAATCATGGTAATTGAGTGATCTAATGTGGTACATGACCAAAGAGGTGTAATAAGTGCAATCAATTGTGATTTCAGCCTTAATTATGGGTTTGAAGTAAATACGGGCTACCTAAGTATCAAAAAAGGAGAAAAACGTGAAGGATTGTCTCTATACATGCCCGTGACGTACAGATGACAATTGAAGGAAGAAGGCCTCTCTGTGTCATGCACCACAGCCCATGTTGCGTGTGCTATGACACATGGCTAAATTTTTTAATAAAGAAACTCATGATCAGATCAAAAATTAGAAGGAGAAACAAGAGAAAGTGATAAAGCTCTACTAAGGTTTGCTACATTAGTAGTTTAAGAGCATTTTGGAGCTAGTAACTACTTAATGTAAGTTCCCCAAGCCCTAATCTCCCTCTTTCTTCTACTTTTTAAAGTTTTTAGTTAGGGTTTTATAATGAGAGATGATTTTTGGTCCATATATGTTATAGATCTAAACTCATTAACTTAAATAGAGTAAATGAGAGTTATTTGAGGTATTTAAACCTAAGATTAATGAGTTTACACGTTTTAGTAGTTATAGGGTTATTAATGGCTAAAAATGCCACTTATTATGGTAGATATATTTGGTTAGAGAGCTATGAATGACAATGTGAGAGTTTAATAAAACTATTAGAAGCTAAGGAAAGTTAATAAACACAATAAGTAAGCCCAATGGTGGAAAATAAGGACGTTGGGTATTTTCGAAGTGAAAATGTGAGAGAGGAAACGTGTTTTTGACATGATGAATTTAGAATTTATTAATTGTAGATTAAGTATTTGGCTACCATAGTTAGCTTGGGAATCAAACTTGAAAGCTAATTATTGAAGGTAAATCTTTGACTTCTTAAAGGTTTAAGGTAAGTGGAAGAATCCTATCTTGGGTTGTCGCTTATTAATTGCATCGTAAAGTGAAATGTGTTTATTTGTATGTATATTGATAATTGTGAATGTGTAAACATACTATGAAATCATGAGATAGTATATTTATTTTGATTTAAATTGAAGGTGCAAAGGTGAATTTAAAATGAATTTTAAATTACAATATGGTATAGAAATGAGCAGTTGATAATTGGTGTGATAAATTTAATTTGTGATTTAGTATAATGAAATGGAGTTAATCAAGTTGAGATTGATGCTCATTTATGTAGCATATTATCGTAAGCCTAACATGTTGATATTGAAATAATAAAATTGTGAAACGAATGAGTATCGTACATAGCATAATCAATTGGTGAGAGTTTACCTAAAGAGAAAAGTAGTTAAAATCCATATAATATTTTCGACTGACTTCTGGTACATGAGGGTATAGCCTTGTCCTATAGTTTATTAAGGGACTGTCCCATAGCTTGTCAAGTCACTAGAACTTAGATATCTCCACTAATTTATCAAGAAGGTTAACTTAGGGTATACGACACCTTAGAGATTCAAGAGTAGGGAAAACCAGTCTCAGAGTGAGTTCTGTAATATCCTCTTCTTCTAACCCATGATTAACTCCAAATCTCAAATAATAAAGAAATTTGATTAAGATAATTAACGTAATACCAAGATACAAAGGGTGAAAAAGTCGGGATCCCAAGGTTCAAAAACTAAAACTCATTTTTAAAGTCTTTAAAATAGACAAATCAGAATTTACAATTATGCAGAAGTCTAGGATCATTTCAAACATGAGTGCATTAGCAAAAGAATTTGAAAAAAATAATTCTAAAAAAATTTAGAGCGTGTGCCATGGCACGTTAAACATGCACTGCAACATGTTTTCCTTTGTGCCATACGCCACGGCACATTACATGATCCATGATAGCAAACTTTGTTGTCAATTTGACAGCTTTTAAAGTAACTTTATATGCACCCTATTCCTCTATCTGGCGTCCGATTGATGCAAACTAGGTGTCTAAAAAAGCTCTTTTTGAGAACTAATAATGGATTTAGTCTCATAATCAAACTATTACATAATCAAAATTTAGATACTCTATTCAAAACTTGTACTTTTTCAACATTTTTCTTAAAACTAAGTGTCCAATTCATCCACCAAAAGCCAATAGCCATTGATGCTACTTAGACCATATGCAATACACCAAAACTAACTTGTGAAATGCACCACACCATATAAAAACTTATAATTCACAAGTTCACTACTTAACCCTTAATCTCAAAAACATATAGGGAGAGTTTAAACACCTTTTTCATCAAATAATTAAGATTAACACATAATATGCCACTCAATAATATTAAAGATAGTGAGGTGAGTACAACCACTCAGTAATCAAGGTCCAAATAACTTATACTAATGCATGTCACTTCATTTAAATGCAAGTGGCAAATTATGAGTAGTCACAAAGCATAGACATGTTGAAGAGCTTAACTCAACCTTCTCAACCCTTTAAGATATACATATGAGATTATAATTAAAAGTCAATTTGTAAACATGTCTCAAGAAACAAATATCCATATATTCATTTGCAATTATTCATATTCATGAAATGTCAAAAAATTAATGCCCTTATATGATCAACAAGATTACTGAGTTGTATTATTTCACTAGAGTCACAATATCAATTATGTGCCCTTTTTCACTATATGCATGATCACACCTCTCTTATATCCTCCTTATTCCTTTGACATAAAACCGTGAGCCTATAATACACTAGGATAGTCTATAATCTCGGATTTCCCTAGCCTAAACACTTGTGAGGGGATTACCTAGCTAAGGCTTTCCCAACTCACTTATGAAACACAACTTTCCCTATTTTCTCACATTATGGTGTGTCATTCTTCTTAAACTAGCTTCCTTGTCAAATCAGTAGATAGCTAGCTAGGTTTGAGTCCCTCGTTGAACAAGTAGGATATACTATATATAAATAATTTGGGCAAGCCATCAACTCAGATAGGAGCCCTACCAAGTGGATTTAATTTTCTACTCCTCTTTCTAAGCAAACTCTCACCTCTCATGATCATGTAATGCATATTCATACAATAATTCACATTTAAACACACATCATCGAACTCTATAACACATATTTCATTGAACTCTATAAGTACATAATCATTGTATCCTATCATTATTCACGTCATTGAACTCCAACTAAACTAAGTCATTTAACTATATATGTTTACAATCATTGGACCTCTACTATTTTACATATATTATTAAACTCCTCATAAACACATATGCTCATAAAACTTCATTAACAAGGATTAATTGTACTTCACTAACCATAAAATCATTAAACTCTCAATAAATCACAATATGAAAATCTACTAATATTGTTTTCAAAGAATTTAAATAATAAGTCATAGGACTTTCAAAATTAACCTAGTAGATTCTCAAGCAACTTATGCCATACTTGTTTCATTTCATTTTTACACACTCAATGGTCAATTATTAATCAATAAACTAATTAATAGGTAAAAACTTAAGATAGAATTTCCCTAGTTACCTCAACCTTTAAGAGGTGAAAGGTTTTACCCTTTAAATACTCACTCCTAAGGCTTCTAAGAAGCTAGACTGAGTGCCAAAGATAGTCACTCTATAAGCATTATAATGCAACTCATCAATATCCATGTGTTTAGGTGGTAAATCTTTACTAATTAATTCCATAATTCTTAATACTCAACATTTTTTTTGACTCATGGAAAAAATACCCACAAGAGTTTCTAATGCCCTTCAATTACCAATCATCATCTCTCCATAAATATTAAGTTTCATTAGCTCAATCTAGTCCCATTAACTCTGTTTAATTTAATAGATTTGGACCCAAAGCCAATATGGATCAAAAATTACCATTATCAACCAAATCCTAACTTCAACACTAAGAAAATGGAAAAAGAGAGAAGGATTTAAGTATAAAAGTTTACCCTTAATGTTTATAAGCTCCAAAATACACTTAATACTATTATTCTCCAAGCCTTAGCATTGCTCTATTGTATTTCTTTATTCTTCCTCTTTTTTTACTTTATTTTGCGAACTTATAATAGCAAGAAAGTGACCATACACCATAGCACATGGCACAGAGAACATCTCCCAGGTGTGTTTCCACATATGCACCGCGATGGCTTATCCACAAGTCACGATGTGTGGCATAAAATCTTTGCTTTCATATTTCTTCCTCTCCTCATTCCCAAGTAACCGAATTCTCCTCCAAACCTGTGTTTAAGACTAGAAATTACAATTAAATACACTTGTTAGGCCTCTGGCCACAAACTCGCTAAAACACTAAATTAATCTAATTAGGCTTAATTAATCTAATTTAAAAATCAAGGATGTTACAAGTACTATGATCTTTAGCCGGGTTATATCTCATAATTAGTGAGCTTGAGTAGTCCAGTCACACAGACGGAGCTTTGTTGATATTATAGCTTACAGTTTCAGTTGGAAGATATAAGGAGGATATAAGGTAGATTGACCATGCTTATGTAATCATATGATGTGTCACATGATTGTTTAAGTTTATGATAAGTTGTGATAATAAATTGGGTCATTGTCACATGTCTATATGTCTTGTGACAATATGTCGTGTGACTCAAGATGAGAATAATGAAAATAAATCAAAAATAAGAAATGACCATTTGTATACATGTAATAATATATATTTTTGAGAATTCAACTCCATTTATGTTTGTTTATTCAATGTATATACAACTACATAGGGTGGGTGTACTTTGGTTATTGAGTGGCTAGACTTACCCCTCTCTTTCAACATTTTATAAGCTCTAACTTTAGTGCAGAAAGGGAAAATCTTCTAGAGGCTTAAGAATATTGGATTCCTACTGTAAAGCCTCTTGTTCTCATTTATTTAGTGTAATAGAGTAAATATTTCCAATTAGGATGTATTTTTGCATACATTTATGGTACCTTATTGTTCATGATGGTTAATATGTATTTTAGGACCTAAGATGTTGTTTATGATAAATTGTAAATGTTGATAGGGTCAAATACTAGTGCAAGTGTAGTAAGGTTGTTTTAGATATACTATGGATGATTTTTTATGAAATGCAATATTAAAACCTTCTCCTTCTGTTTTTTATATTAAAAGGTTTGAGAGGTGAAAATGTGATATAGTGGTGTATACGTACATGTGGTGTGTTGTACTTAGTCTTAAGTCCAATGAATATGATTTGGGTGTTAGGAATGGCTTTTGACACTTGTATGTGGTTTTGGACACCTTTTGTTGAGAAAGTTGTGAAAAATTATGAAAAAATATTTGGGTGTCAAAATTCCTAGTGTGACTTGATTTAAAAGTGAAACCTATGACATTAACTAGTTTCTGAAAAGAGCTTTTCGTAGCCTCCTAAATCATCTCATTCGAATGTCAAACAGAGAAATAGGACACACCAAAAGTTGCCCAGATATGTTTTCAAATGAACAGTAGAGATGCTATTATGAATGTACAACACATCGTGACATATGGCATAGAGAGTCAGGAGACTTCTCTAGTTTTTTTAGCTTTAAAGATTTTTTAACCTATTTTGTATTCTTTCACTCCTATGAGGTATCCTTACTTCAAAATATTATCTTAGTTTGATTAAAGGTGTAATTTATTTTACTTTAACTAAAGGTATAATGAATGATTTTGACTTATCATAACCTATGAAAACTTCGGATCCAAACATTTCAAATTACAAACTTGGTAATCTCTTTGTTGGGTTAATCCCTTGATTACCTTAGATTTGAAAATTATAGTGATTAGTATAAGGGAGATATTCCAACCTTGACTTGATTGTTCAAAATATTCATGTTATGGATTATTCCTACAAGCATCTATACCCTCATTGAACTAACAATTAGGGGACTAGAGGCATGTAATGCCATCTCTGGTAGATTACACCTATCTTTAATGCTTTGAAGCACAGGAGAAGTCTGGAGGAATAAGTAAACAAAATGAAAAAAAATAAAGAATAGATAAAACTAAATATTAAACTAAATAGAAGTGATGAAAACTTAAGGTTCCTATTGCCCAGTGCCCTATATAGTTCCCATATTAATGACCATGGATATGACCTCTTGAAGAAGCCGCTCATAGAGAAATAGATGATTTCTACTCATACTTTTGAGCAACTTCTTCTTTAACTTTTACCAAAAGCTTATTAAGCTCAACTCTAGATACAACTCTTGATGAGTCTTATGGAATTAGTCTGAAGTACTCCTTGAGACTAACTCCTTTTCCTATCCCCTAACACAACCATGATAATCTAGTATTCCAATTGTTATTGCAAAGATGTTCATTCTTCAGTGGATTAAAATAAACCTTAGGAAGCTTGTTCCTCAAGTGAATCCTGTAATATACAATTAATGAATATTCTTAAAAGATACAAAAATTTAAAATTTATTTTAATTCATTTAGTGTAATTACTTACAATCCTTTAAGCAATTTTAGCAAGTGCTCTTGTGCTTATAAGCATTAAATACATCATCTATACCTTCCCCCACAGCATTTTTCATAAGTCATTACTCAAACCAATTGGATATCAATATTGTTTCTTGGTTGTTTTGTACCTGAAATTATCCAAGATAACATTATGTACTTGCACTTCACACACAACCAACGAGGTAGGTTGTAAATAACTAACAAAACTGGCCATGCACTATGGTGCTATTAAGATTGCCATATGAGTTGATCCCATCCGTATAAAGTCCAAGCCGAAAGTCTCTCAAATCACTATCAAATTTAAGAAACATGTGATCTATTGTCTTCTATTAAGAAGAATCAATCAAATGATAAAGTTTCCCATCAGATATTTTGTATCAAAATGTCATCTTAAATTCTTTGCTTCTATTATATTAGCAAACAAATATTAAAACCATAGTAATATTGGAAGATACCACATCACCTTGGCCTTTAGTCATGATCTCATCACCATCTAACATCATCATCTTTTTTACTTTGTATTGTAAAGTCCTACATTTTGAACATTGTGTAGCCCTTCATACTTTTCTATATAGTATGCAGTCATTAGGACAAGCATGTATTCTTTTATAATCTATACCCATTAGACATAAGATTTTCTTTGTCTCATACATACATTTTGGAAGCAAATTATGGGTTGGAAACATTTGACTCAAGAATTCAAGCAACTCTGTGAAGCTAGAATCGATCTCCTTACTTAATAACTTTAAGTTAACCAATCTCAACCCAGCCGTCAAGAATGTAAACTTAGTATACCACAGGTATAAAGGCTTCTCTGTATCATTACACAAGTGTCATAACTTGCAACTGTGTAAATGATGTCATCTCAACATCATGAATCATATCCTCTATTATATCATCTTAATCATTAACAATTTTCTCATTCTGAGACATAGAAGTTGTTCCTACTTTCCCATGCCATATCCATCTTGTATACCTCAAATTTATCTCCTCATAAATTAAATGCTCTTTTATTTCAACAATACCCAGATCAATCTTATTCATGTAGTTGGCACAAGGACAACAATACTTTTCATTTTTATTAGGAAATTTTTCTAGCAAATTCAAGAAATGATCCACTCCATTCTCATACTTCTGATCATGCTATTAGCATTCATCCAACTATGATCTATTCTATTTTTACTTACAAATCATCACAAAGTCCATCAAATTAACAATTCACTAGCTTACTTGTGCTTCAATTAGACTCATTTCTAAACAAAATTGATAGATAGGTCTCCCTTAAAGATTAAACATCCTAAACTTACAACAACAAAAAATCAATAAACTAACAAACAATAAAACAAACATTTACCTACTAAAGTAGAAAATATCAAAATTAAGTATATCCAAGTTTAATTCTAAAAAAAATTAGCAAAGTCTCTCCTTAAAAATTGAACATCCTAAAATTACAATAATTATAAACCAATAGATGCAACAAGCAATTAAACAAATATTCCTACCTGAACTAACTCACAAACTAATTCTCAAACTAAATTCAATGCATTGAATTTCTTCTTACCAATATTATATATTCTCTTTATAATATATTATCTAAAGTATTATTTTTATTGGGTGGAAGGTTGATACAAGGAGAACTTATAATTCTACAGTTATAATATTATCTAAAATATTATATATTCTCTTATAAATCTATAATTCAATAAGGTAAAATTTGATAAAACATATACATGCAAGGAAGGCCTAATCATTATCACAAATTATCAAATGCAACATTATCTATTTTAATTTTATCAAACTATCTAATTAAATTAGACCAAATAAATCACTTAAGATGGAGATGAGCTAGAGCATGAAAAATTAGACGTAATGTATGGAAAAAATTAGAAATAAATCTAGTAGAGGTAGAGCTGTGTGGAGATAACTCAACAAATAAAAAGAAAGAAAGAGAAAATATACCTGAAAGGTAGAGGAGACAAAGCTGTTTCAGGATAGAAAAGGAAAGGAGAAGGGTAGTGGGGGAGACAAGAGATTAAGTAAAGCTGCTCAGCATAAGTGGTAGGGTTTCATTAAGACAAAAAGGAAGCCGAGAGACAGAGACAGAAATGGAGTTGAGAGACAAAGAGGGAGGGGAGTTGCAGTTAGGTTTCTAGCAAGTAATAGAGATAGAGACAAAGATGAAGGTTAAGAGGCACAAAGATAGAGATGGAGACAAAAAAGGGAACTATGGTTTTGAAAGAAGTGTGAGACTTGGAGAATTTTAGGCACGGGGTTCTAAAAATTAGACTATTCCATGTCACCCATCACTAAAGGGGGATATGGATTTCAAAATCAACATCACCCACCTAATGGGCAATGTGGCTTCTTAACAAGCCATGTCTAACCTCTGTAGGTGATATGGCTTGTGCGAAGAATCCATGTCCCCATCATTCTTGGTGACATGTGAAACATCCTAAAAAATTTCTCATGATTTATTAATTTAATAAAGTTTAATGTGTAAATTTAAGTATAATTAAGTTTGAAAATGTTAAAGATTGTTATATTGGGTTCAAAAGTAAATTAAGTCACTTAAGCTCAAATTGTAGAGAGAAATTAGATTTTAGCCCACTGTGTATTATGCCACCGCATAAAATTTATGCTGCAAATAATTTCCTAACCAATTTTTTTAAAAAAAATGCCAAATCAGTTTAAAAAAACAAAGAGTTAGACTAACAAGCAGAGAGAGTGTGACTAAGAGAGTATTTTCTATGTTAGGACATCAACTTTTTGGGCATATTGGAGGTGTTTGAAACTTGGTTTCACCTAGGTATGCCTCCTTATCTCTTTTCTTCTTTTTTACACATTTTGAAAGGAGATTTAAGGTTCAAAGACAATAATTTTTGGATTTTAAGCTATGGGTCCGAACCTATTAGTCTAAATAGACTAATGAGGGTTTAAATATTGTACACATAGTTTAGAAGTTTTTACAAGGTTATAAGCTTGGATCATCCATTTTGGATGAACCCTAGACCTCCAACGTGTGATTTTAGATTGTTGGATATTATATTAGTGATTATTTAAGTTAATGAAAGCTAAATGGAGTTAATGGGAGTTAATCAACCTAATGGTTCTGCTTAAGTGCAAGAGATTAGAATTTTGTTGTAATTAAAGTGTTGATTTATGAAAGTTGGAAGAGTGTTTCTGATGATATTAATGATGATTGGTATGATTAATCATCTTGTGCACCATTCAAGTTTTGGTATAGCTTGTGAAGAACTTTTATTGAGCAGTAAACCTTTAACCTATCAATTGTTTAAGGTAACTAGGGAAAAACTTAATTTACATAGTTGGATATTAATTACTTATTGATTGAAATTATTTTTTAAAACATGATTGATATTTGAACTTTTTGATGCAAATTTGGCATGTTGAAAATTCTGTTGAATGGTTATAAAAAATATGCACGTTTTACACGTGTGAATGATGATAATGGTTGAGAGCATAACTATGTGTTTAATAGCATGTGGAGAATGCTGGAAGGAAGAGAATCTTATACATATGATATAATTTAACAATATGTACTAAATGAATATAACTTATTATATGTGCATAGCATGATCATTGATGGGAGTTCGTCTAGGGAGAGGCGTAGATTGATAAACCCACATGGTACTAGCAGCTTACCGTTGGAATTGAAAGCTTGCCTTGGCACTGAGTGTTGAAATCGGGAGGTGGCTTTGTTTTATAGTTGATTCGAAACTGTCCCACTTGTTTTATGAGGGACTTGAACCTAACTAGTCTCTATTAATTCATGAAGAGGCTATATTAGAGGTACGACACCCTATAGTTGTTAGTATTGAGAGAAACCATGGTACACAAGTGAATGAATTAACCTTAGCTCGATAACTCCTCACAAGTGGAAGGCTGGGTTAGTCCATAATGAATGTAGCCACTTAATAGTCACTGGTTTCATGTTAAAGGTAACAGGAAGGTATAAGATTGGCGTTGATCATGCATTTTAGATTCAGCCATATATTTATTATCATTGTGGTTTGGCATACACCAGGGGCACATAGTTGTTAGTTGACCCCATATTATTCATAATTGGTATATACATGATTATATGTTTAATGCCCAGTTATATGATTGTTATTATTGGACCATGACTATGATTGTTATATATGTGAAAAATATATGTGTGCTATTGCCAATTGTATTTGTTTTAAATTAATGCAAACTATATAAATTAGGTAGAACTTGGTTATGAGTGGTTGTACTCACCCTCATTCTTAAATATTTTCAGGACCTAGCTCATTGAATCTAGATTGCAAAAAATGTGCTGAGGCTTAGGATTGTAGAGTAAATTCTACTTGTATGCCTCATCATGTTGTTTTTGTGTATTAATATTGTTAATTTCCAACTAAGAATCATATGATTATTTTGAGCTACTTGCATTATTATTGTATACAACTTATGTATTTTATGCCTTGGGTTAATAAATTATGGTTGTGAAACCTGATATAGAACCAAAATACTTGTGCAAGTAATATAAAGTGTATTTTGAGTTGTTATTGATGAATATGAATTATTTGTACAAGAATTTCCTCCCCTTTATGTTTTATAAAATTAGGGGTAAGACTAAAAATGTGTTGTACATATTATTGGATGTGTGATGTGATGTTGCACAAGTTTGTTAAGTCTATTAAGTGTGGGTCTAAGAGTGTGATTGTAAACTTATGGCACTTGGTTGTGATTTTTGGACACTCTAGATATGTTTGAAAGTAAATGATTAAGTTTGTATTTGGTGTCCAATTTTTAATGAGAAATGATTTAAATGTGAAACCAGTGCCATTAGCTAGAGCATAGAAAAGCTTTGTAAATACTTAGATCATCTCAATTGAAAGTTAGATGAAGATTTGAGGCACGTCAGAAGTTCAATCAAAAATATATACCATAATGGCTTTTCTTTTTTTCTATCATGGCTTTTGCATTTTATGCCATAGCATAAAATTTATGCTGAACATATTATGAAAAAATCACTACTTTTGCTCTTTTGAACCGAATTTGATGTTATTTTACCTTATATAATGTCCATGCTTCTATATACATGTTTTTCTCTAATTTTTATTATGAAATAATTTTTTAGCATGTTAAGTTTTAAAAAACTTAGGATCCCTAATTTTACAAACTTGGAATTCAATCAAGTTAGTCCCATGATTACCTTAACTTGGAATTAATGGTGGATTAGTAAGGGTGACCTTACAACGTGGATTCTTAAAAATTAAAAAATAATTTTTTTTACAATGCACCTCTCTTTGTTGGATGACCTGAATTATGTTCTTTCTAAATCACATTTTCAATGTGGTGTGACATTAGTATAGTAGAAGAGCCTTTTTCTTATTAGTGTCTCTTGATCTCAATTCTTTCAACGCCCAAACTCTAGCACAACCAAGCTCCAAATGATCTTCAAGTATGTCGAATGCAAGCTGGGTCAAGTTAGCAGCATATATGATATCCTATCCAAACATTTTTAAATAAATAAAATGAAGTATTTTGCTAACAACAATGAAAGTTGCGAACAAAGTCACGACTTTAGTAGACTTTGATAGTCTTAGACTGTTTTGTAGTTAATGAAATTTATTCTTTTTGCACTTTATTTCTCCTTCCAAAGCATAACAAAGGTCCATAAATATATCTAATTAAACTTTAAACCAAAACACACCAAATTAGCCCAAAAGGATTGAATTAAAAAACAAATTTGCAAGCTCAAAGCAAGATACACATTTTTTTAATTTGAGCAATCAAAATATAAACACTTGAGCCAAATTATATTAAAATCTTAAAAACTATATTCAAATGATATGACAGAGTTTGTTAAAAGATAAGCACAATGCTAATAATGGCTTATGAATAGTAGGTGAATTTCACTATCACTTTGTGTGGTTTGCTCATGAGGATGATGTTGATTTGGGACCTTCAATTATCACCCCATGTGGTCCAAGTTGATCGATGATGTATAGGTATGGTATTATTGTAAAGCTAATTAGACTCGTGCAAGCTTTGAATGATATATATTCCCATTTTAATTTGATTAAACAAATTTTACTTCATTTATTAATTAGATTATATGACAAAGGCCGTCTTGATCTTAATCATTCAAATCTTTGAATTTCTATTAAAAAATTAATTATAAAAATTGCCTTGAATGAGTCATAAAGGTAGCGGTTTGCGTCCTTAATTTAATAGGCTAGAACATCGTGCTCGGTCCTCATTTTCATGACATTAATTAATTTCATCTGATCTATAGTTTTTATTTGGCTGAGGCGTAAAAAAATATATTATAAAGTTAATTAGTGTTTATAAGAAAAAATAAAGTAACATAAATGCTTCCAAACAAGAAAGTAGAATAATAGAATGAAGCTACATTTTGACCTTTAGATTGAGTTTTAAACAAGCTAGCTGCTCTTCATTGTAAAACATTTTGTCAGCTAATTATGGTGCAAAATGTAAAAACATTTAGTATTTTAAAAAAGGATAATACAACTTTAAGTCTTAAATTACAACTCAATCCTTATAATTTATTAAATTAAATAATTATAAAAATTGAGTAGTATTGAGCCAAGGAATTATAAGGATTGGGTTTTTTTCCCAAGGTCAAGAAATTATAATAACTTTAAATTATTTTGATTCAAATTCAGGGATTGAATCAATAATTGAAAAATAAAATCTTAAACAATAAATTATATTACACATTGACACCTAATAAATGAACCTTTTAATTTATTAATATCTCACATTCATTTGAAAGGAGAGGGTTGTGGATTGTATCCCTAGTGTGTATACACACTAGGGGATAGAACCCACAACCTTCTTCTTTAAAGGAGTATGGGATGTCATTGAATCAAGAAGTTCTTTATAATAAATGGTTAATTAAGAACCAAAAAAATCAATTTTTCATGGAAATAAAAAATAATTACTTTATTATTGTGAAATATGGTTAGAAATGTTTTACAAATTGTATCGGGAAAAATAATTAACGAGATTGGGTTATCTAGAATTCCACCATTTCATGACCTGTTTGACCTTTCAGGCTAGCATTACTATCATGAAAACCTAGAACCAGTGTCTTTAATATATTGACTTTTCAAAAGAAATACATGAAGAAGAAGGATTCAACCAATAAGAATCGAATGCAATAAGCCGTCGATTTTTTTCTTCTTTTTGACCGGCATAAGCCGTCGATTCAATACGAATAACACGTCAAACAAATCACTTTTGGCTTTCCTATAAAGAGGTCTCTCACCGCAAATTTCTTCACTTTTGGATCTCTTTCCTGCATGTAACTGTATAGCTATAATATCACTGATATAGCTAAACTTACAGAGGCTCATTTGTAAAGTGAATTAAACATGGGTCTTCTTGGGAAAAGCTTGGGTTCCAAGTTTAAAGACATCAGTAAACAAGCTGTTTCTAGGACTGCTATCTTAAAGAACAAGTTTCAAGTACGAGGATCTTATGCTCGCTCTGATGTTGTTCAATTCTTGGACTTGGTTACCATGACAGAGCTCTCCTTCGGGTAAGCAGCACAATCTCTTCTCTAAATCACTCAATTGTGAAATCTTTTGTGGGTGTCTTATGAGCATAAATTCAAGAAGAGTCTCAACAAATTAGTTTATCATATGAGAGAGTCTCTTAAACTTTTAGAGCCCGCTTTTCATTCATAGTAATGCACTCATATTTGAGAGTCGAAATTTCTAGCATCCTTCATGAAAATACCATGTCACGGGCATAAGTGTTTTAAAGGAAAAGTCTACTCCAAAAAGGCTAATATATTATATGAAAGAATCTCTTAGACTCATAACATGTTAGTTCTTTTTATGAAGCTTCTCGATGCAGTACTC